>NC_092711.1:180768335-180999195 GCF_047496885.1 Scyliorhinus torazame | reverse complement strand
GGGAGGGTGGGGGGGGGGTTGGAGCTGGGGGGTTGGAGCTGGGGGGGGTGTTGGAGCTGGGGGGGTGGGTGTTGGAGCTGGGGGGGGTTGGAGCTGGGGGGGGTTGGAGCTGGGGGGGGGGGTTGGAGCTGGGGGGGGGGCTGGAGCTGGGGGGGGGGGTTGGAGCTGGGGGGGGGGTTGGAGCTGGGGGGGGTTGGAGCTGGGGGGGGGTTGGAGCTGGGGGGGGGGGTTGGGAGCTGGGGGGGGGGGTTGGAGCTGGGGGGGGGGGTTGGAGCTGGGGGGGGGGGTTGGAGCTGGGGGGGGGGTTGGAGCTGGGGGGGGTTGGAGCTGGGGGAGGGTGGGGGGGGTTGGAGCTGGGGGAGGTGGGGGGGGTTGGAGGCTGGGGAGGGTGGGGGGGGGTTGGAGCTGGGGGGAGGGTGGGGGGGGGGGTTGGAGCTGGGGGAGGGTGGGGGGGTGTTGGGGGGGGGGTTGGAGCTGGGGGAGGGTGGGGGGGGTTGGAGCTGGGGAGGGTGGGAGGGGTTGGAGCTGGGGGAGGGTGGGGGGGGGTTGGAGCTGGGGGAGGGTGGGGGGGGTTGAGCTGGGGGAGGGTGTGGGGGGTTGGAGCTGGGGGAGGGTGGGGGGGGGGTTGGAGCTGTGGGAGGGTGGGGGGGGTTGGAGCTGGGGGAGGGTGGGGGGGTTGGAGCTGGGGGAGGGTGGGGGGGTTGGAGCTGGGGGAGGGTGGGGGGGGGTTGGAGCTGGGGAGCGCGGGGGGGGTTGGAGCTGAGGGTGGGGGGGGTTGGAGCTGAGGGTAGGGGGGGGGTTGGAGCTGGGGGGAGAGTGGGGGGGGGGTTGGAGCTGGGGGAGGGTGGGGGGGGGTGGAGCTGGGGGAGGGTGGGGGGGGGTTGGAGGCTGGGGGAGGGTGGGGGGGGGGGTTGGAGCTGGGGGAGTGTGGGGAGGGTTGGAGCTGGGGGGGGGTTTGGAGCTGGGGGGGGTTTGAGCTGGGGAGGGTGGGGGGGGGTTGGAGCTGGGGGAGGGTGGGGGGGGGTTGGAGCTGGGGGAGGTGGGGGGGGGGTGGAGCTGGGGAGGGTGGGGGGGGTTGGAGCTGGGGGAGGGTGGGGGGGGGGGGGTTGGAGCTGGGGGAGGGTGGGGGGGGGGTTGGAGCTGGGGGGAGGATGGGGGAGGGGGGGGGTTGGAGCTGGGGGGGGGGTTGGAGCTGGGGGTGGTTGGAGCTGGGGGGGGGGTTGGAGCTGGGGGGGGGGGTTGGAGCTGGGGGGGGTGTTGGAGCTGGGGGGGGTTGGAGCTGGGGGGGGGTTGGAGCTGGGGGGGGGGGTTGGAGCTGGGGGGGGGTTGGAGCTGGGGGGGGGTTGGAGCTGGGGGGGGGGTTGGAGCTGGGGGGGGGGTTGGAGCTGGGGGGGGGGTTGGAGCTGGGGGGGGGGTTGGAGCTGGGGGGGGGGTTGGAGCTGGGGGGGGTTGGAGCTGGGGGGGGGGTTGGAGCTGGGGGGTTGCAGCTGGGGGGGGTTGCAGCTGGGGGGGGGGTTGGAGCTGGGGGGGTTGGAGCTGGGGGGGGGTTGGAGCTGGGGGGGGTGGAGCTGGGGGGTTGGAGCTGGGGTGGGTTGGGCTGGGGGGGGTTGGAGCTGGGGGGGGGGTTGGAGCTGGGGGGGGGGTTGGAGCTGGGGGGGGGGTTGGAGCTGGGGTGGCGGTTGGAGCTGGGGGGGCGGTTGGAGCTGGGGGGGGGTTGGAGCTGGGGGGGGTTGGAGCTGGGGGGGGGTTGGAGCTGGGGGGGGGGTTGGAGCTGGGGGTGGGGTTGGAGCTGGGGGGGGGTGGGAGCTGGGGGGGGGGTTGGAGCTGGGGGGGGGGTTGGAGCTGGGGGGGGGGTTGGAGCTGGGGGGGGGGTTGGAGCTGGGGTGGGGGTGGAGCTGGGGGGGGGTTGGAGCTGGGGGGGGGTTGGAGCTGGGGGGGGTTGGAGCTGGGGGGGGTTGGAGCTGGGGGGGTTTGGAGCTGGGGGGGTTGAGCTGGGGGGGGGTTGGAGCTGGGGGGGGGTTGGGAGCTGGGGCGGGGGTTGGAGCTATGGGGGGTGGTTGGAGCTGGGGGGGTGGTTGGAGCTGGGGGGTGGTTGGAGCTGGGGGGGTGGTTGGAGCTGGGGGGGTGGTTGGAGCTGGGGGGGGGGGTTGGAGCTGGGGGGGGTTGGAGCTGGGGGGGGGTGTTGGAGCTGGGGGGCGGTTGAGCTGGGGGGGGGTTGGAGCTGGGGGGGGTGGAGCTGGGGGGGGGGTTGGAGCTGGGGGGGGGTTGGAGCTGGGGGGGGGGGGTTGGAGCTGGGGGGGGTTGGAGCTGGGGGGGGGTGGAGCTGGGGGGGGGGTTTGGAGCTGGGGGGGGGGGGTTGGAGCTGGGGGGGGGTTGGAGCTGGGGGGGGGTTGGAGCTGGGGGGGGGTTGGAGCTGGGGGGGGGTTGGAGCTGGGGGGGGGGTTGGAGCTGGGGGGGGGTGGAGCTGGGGGGGGGGGTTGGAGCTGGGGGGGGTTGGAGCTGGGGGGGGTTGGAGCTGGGGGGAGGTTGGAGCTGGGGGAGGGTGGGAGGGGGGCTGGATCTGGGGGAGGGTGGGGGGGGTGGAGCTGGGGGAGGAGGGGGGGTTCGAGCTAGGGGGGGGTTGGAGCTGGGGGAGGGTTGGGTGGGGGGTTGGAGCTGGGGAGGGTTGGGGGGGGGTTGGAGCTGGGGGGAGGGAGGGGGGGTTGAGCTTGGGGGAGGGAGGGGGGGGTTGGAGCTGGGGGGAGGGAGGGGGGGTGGAGCTGGGGGGAGGGAGGGGGGGGTTGGAGCTGGGGGGAGGGAGGGGGGGTTGGAGCTGGGGGGGGGTTGGAGCTGGGGGGGGGTTGGAGCTGGGGGGGGGTTGGAGCTGGGGGGGGGTTGGAGCTGGGGGGGGGGGTTGGAGCTGGGGGGGGGTTGGAGCTGGGGGGGGGTTGGAGCTGGGGGGGGGTTGGAGCTGGGGGGGTTTGGAGCTGGGGGGGTTTGGAGCTGGGGGGGGGGTTGGAGCTGGGGGGGGGGTTGGAGCTGGGGGGGGTTGGGAGCTGGGGGGGGTTGGAGCTGGGGGGGGGGTTGGAGCTGGGGGGGGGTTGGAGCTGGGGGGGGGGATGGAGCTGGGGGGGGGGGATGGAGCTGGGGGGGGTTGGAGCTGGGGGGGGGGTTGGAGCTGGGGGGGGTTGAGCTGGGGGGGTTGGAGCTGGGGGGGGTTGGAGCTGGGGGGGGGTTGGAGCTGGGGGGGGTTGGAGCTGGGGGGGGGTTGGAGCTGGGGGGGTTGGAGCTGGGGGGGGTTGGAGCTGGGGGGGGGTTGGAGCTGGGGGGGGTTGGAGCTGGGGGGGGTTGGAGCTGGGGGGGGGGTTGGAGCTGGGGGGGGGGTTGGAGCTGGGGGGGGGTTGGAGCTGGGGGGGGGGTTGGAGCTGGGGGGGGTTGGAGCTGGGGAGGGGTTGGAGCTGGGGGGGGTTGGAGCTGGGGGGGTTGGAGCGGGGGGGGGGTTGGAGCGGGGGGGTGTTGGAGCGGGGGGTGTTGGAGCGGGGGGGTTGGAGCGGGGGGGGTTGGTGCTGGGGGGGGGTTGGAGCTGGGGGGGGGTTGGAGCTGGGGGGGTTGGAGCTGGGGGGGGGTTGGAGCTGGGGGTGGGGGTTGGAGCTGGGGGGGGGTTGGAGCTGGGGGGGGGTTGGAGCTGGGGGGGGGGTTGGAGCTGGGGGGGGGGTTGGAGCTGGGGGGGTGGTTGGAGCTGGGGGGGGGTTGGAGCTGGGGGGGGGTTGGAGCTGGGGGGGGTTGGAGCTGGGAGGGGGGTTGGAGCTGGGGCGGGTTGGAGCTGGGGGGGTTGGAGCTGGGGGGGTGGGAGGGGGGGGTTGGAGCTGGGGGGGGTGGGAGGGGGGGTTGGAGCTGGGGGGGGTGGGAGGGGGGGTTGGAGCTGGGGGGGGTGGGGGGGGTTGGAGCTGGGGGAGGGTGGGAGGGGGGGTTGGAGCTGGGGAGGGTGGGAGGGGGGGTTGGAGCTGGGGGAGGGTGGGAGGGGGGTTGGAGCTGGGGGAGGGGGGTTGGAGCTGGGGGGGGGGGGCTGGGGGGGGGGGTGGAGCTGGGGGGGGGGGGGTGGGGGGGGGAGCTGGGGGAGGGGGGTTGGAGCTGGGGAGGGGGGGTTGGAGCTGGGGAGGGTGGGAGGGGGGGGTTGGAGCTAGGGGGGGGGTTGGAGCTGGGCAGGGTGGGAGGGGGGGGTTGGAGCTGGGGGAGAGTGGGAGGGGGGGGCTGGAGCTGGGAGGGGGGGGCTGGAGCTGGGGAGGGGGGGCTTGGAGCTGGGGGAGGGGGGGGCTGGAGCTGGGGGAGGGGGGGGCTGGAGCTGGGGGAGGGGGGGGCTGGAGCTGGGGAGGGGGGCTGGAGCTGGGTGAGGGGGGGCTGGAGCTGGGGGAGGGTGGGAGGGGGGGCTGGAGCTGGGGAGGGTGGGAGGGGGGGCTGGAGCTGGGGGAGGGTGGGAGGGGGGGCTGGAGCTGGGGGAGGGTGGAGGGGGGGCTGGAGGCTGGGGGAGGGTGGGAGGGGGGGGCTGGAGCTGGGGGAGGGTGGGAGGGGGGGGCTGGAGCTGGGGGAGGGTGGAGGGGGGGGCTGGAGCTGGGGGAGGGTGGGAGGGGGGGCTGGAGCTGGGGAGGGTGGGAGGGGGGGCTGGAGCTGGGGGAGGGTGGGAGGGGGGGCTGGAGCTGGGGGAGGGGTGGGAGGGGGGGCTGGAGCTGGGGAGGGTGGGAGGGGGGGGCTGGAGCTGGGGAGGGTGGGAGGGGGGGCTGGAGCTGGGGGAGGGGGGGCTGGAGCTGGGGGAGGGTGGGAGGGGGGCTGGAGCTGGGGAGGGTGGGAGGGGGGGCTGGAGCTGGGGAGGGTGGGAGGGGGGCTGGAGCAGGGTGGGAGGGGGGGCTGGAGCAGGGTGGGAGGGGGGGCTGGAGCTGGGTGGGAGGGGGGGCTGGAGCTGGGTGGGAGGGGGGGGCTGGAGCTGGGGGAGGGGGGGGCTGGAGCTGGGGGAGGGGGGGGCTGGAGCTGGGGGAGGGGGGGGGCTGGAGCTGGGGAGGGGGGGGGCTGGAGCTGGGGGAGGGGGGGGGCTGGAGCTGGGGGAGGGGGGGGCTGGAGCTGGGGGAGGGGGGGGCTGGAGCTGGGGGAGGGGGGGCTGGAGCTGGGGGAGGGGGGCTGGAGCTGGGGGAGGGGGGGCTGGAGCTGGGGGAGGGGGGGCTGGAGCTGGGGGAGGGGGGGCTGGAGCTGGGGGAGGGGGGGCTGGAGCTGGGGGAGGGGGGCTGGAGCTGGGGGGAGGGGGGGGCTGGAGCTGGGGGAGGGGGGGCTGGAGCTGGGGAGGGGGGGGCTGGAGCTGGGAGGGGGGGGGGGGGGGCTGGGAGCTGGGGGGGGAGGGGGGGGCTGGAGCTGGGGAGGGGGGGCTGGAGCTGGGGGAGGGGGGGCTGGAGCTGGGGGAGGGGGGGCTGGAGCTGGGGAGGGGGGGGCTGGAGCTGGGGGAGGGGGGGCTGGAGCTGGGGGAGGGGGGCTGGAGCTGGGGGAGGGTGGGAGGGGGGGCTGGAGCTGGGGGAGGGTGGGAGGGGGGGCTGGAGCTGGGGAGGGTGGGAGGGGGGGCTGGAACTGGGGGAGGGTGGGAGGGGGGGCTGGGACTGGGGGAGGGTGGGAGGGGGGGCTGGAACTGGGGAGGGTGGGAGGGGGGGCTGGAACTGGGGGAGGGTGGGAGGGGGGGCTGGAACTGGGGGAGGGTGGGAGGGGGGGCTGGAACTGGGGGAGGGTGGGAGGGGGGGCTGGAACTGGGGGAGGGTGGGAGGGGGGGGCTGGAGCTGGGGGAGGGTGGGAGGGGGGGCTGGAGCTGGGGGAGGGTGGGAGGGGGGCTGGAGCTGGGGGAGGGTGGGAGGGGGGGGCTGGAGCTGGGGGAGGGTGGGAGGGGGGGCTGGAGCTGGGGGAGGGTGGGAGGGGGGCTGGAGCTGGGGGAGGGGGGGCTGGAGCTGAGGGAGGGTGGGAGGGGGAGCTGAGGGAGGGTGGGAGGGGGAGCTGAGGGAGGGTGGGAGGGGGAGCTGAGGGAGGGTGGGAGGGGGAGCTGAGGGAGGGTGGGAGGGGGAGCTGGGGGAGGTGGGAGGGGGAGCTGGGGGAGGGTGGGAGGGGGAGCTGGGGGAGGGTGGGGGGGGAGCTGGGGGAGGGTGGGGGGGGAGCTGGGGGGAGGGTGGGGGGGGAGCTGGGGGAGGGTGGGGGGGGAGCTGGGGGAGGGTGGGGGGGGAGCTGGGGGAGGGTGGGGGGGGAGCTGGGGAGGGTGGGAGGGGGAGCTGGGGGAGGGTGGGAGGGGGAGCTGGGGGAGGGTGGGAGGGGGAGCTGGGGGAGGGTGGGAGGGGGAGCTGGGGGAGGGTGGGAGGGGGAGCTGGGGGGCTGGAGCTGGGGGAGGGTGGGGGGGGTTGGAGCTGGGGGAGGATGGGGGGGGTTCGAGCTAGGGGGGGTTCGAGCTGGGGGGGGTTCGAGCTGGGGGGGGGTTCGAGCTGGGGGAGGGTTCGAGCTGGGGGGGGTTCGAGCTGGGGGGGGGGTACGAGCTGGGGGGGGGGGTGGGGTTGGAGCTGGGGGGGGTTGGAGCTGGGTGGAGGGGGGGGGTTGGAGCTGGGGGAGGGGGGGGGTTGGAGCTGGGGGAGGGGGGGGTTGGAGCTGGGGGAGGGGGGTTGGAGCTGGGGGAGGGGGGTTGGAGCTGGGGGAGGGGGGGTTGGAGCTGGGGGACGGGGGGTTGGAGCTGGGGGAGGGGGTTGGAGCTGGGGGAGGGGGGTTGGAGCTGGGGGAGGGGGGGGTTGGAGCTGGGGAGGGTGGGAGGGGGGGGTTGGAGCTGGGGGAGGGTGGGAGGGGGGGGTTGGAGCTGGGGAGGGTGGGAGGGGGGGGTTGGAGCTGGGGGAGGTGGGAGGGGGGGGTTGGGCTGGGGGAGGGTGGGGGGGTTGGAACTGGGGGAGGGTGGGAGGGGGGGGGTTGGAACTGGGGAGGGTGGGAGGGGGGGGTTGGAGCTGGGGAGGGTGGGAGGGGGGGGGTTGGAGCTGGGGAGGGGGGGGGGGGTTGGAGCTGGGGAGGGTGGGAGGGGGGGGTTGGAGCTGGGGGAGGGTGAGAGGGGGGTTGGAGCTGGGGGGAGGGTGGGAGGGGGGGGGTTGGAGCTGGGGGAGGGTGGGAGGGGGGGGTTGGAGCTGGGGGAGGGTGGGAGGGGGGGTTGGAGCTGGGGGAGGGTGTGGGGGGGGGTTGGAGCTGGGGGAGGGTGTGAGGGGGGGTTGGAGCTGGGGAGGGTGTGAGGGGGTTGGAGCTGGGGGAGGGTGTGAGGGGAGGGTGGGAGGGGGGGTTGGAGCTGGGGGAGGGTGGGAGGGGGGGTTGGAGCTGGGGGAGGGGGGGTTGGAGCTGGGGGAGGGTGGGAGGGGGGGGTTGGAGCTGGGGGAGGGTGGGAGGGGGGGGTTGGAGCTGGGGGAGGGTGGGAGGGGGGTTGGAGCTGGGGGAGGGTGGGGTTGGATGGAGCTGGGGGAGGGTGGGGGGGGTTGGAGCTGGGGGAGGGTGGGGGGGGGGGTTGGAGCTGGGGAGGGTGGGGGAGGGGGTTGGAGCTGGGGGAGGGTGGGGGGGGGTTGGAGCTGGGGGAGGGTGGGGGGGGGGGTTGGAGCTGGGGGAGGGTGGGGTTGGAGCTGGGGGAGGGTGGGGTTGGAGCTGGGGGAGGGTGGGGTTGGAGCTGGGGGAGGGTGGGGTTGGAGCTGGGGGAGGGTGGGGTTGGAGCTGGGGGAGGGTGGGGTTGGAGCTGGGGAGGGTGGGGTTGGAGCTGGGGGAGGGTGGGGTTGGAGCTGGGGGAGGGTGGGGGGGGGGTTGGAGCCGGGGGAGGGTGGGGGGGGGGTTGGAGCTGGGGGAGGGTGGGGGGGGGGTTGGAGCTGGGGGAGGGTGGGGGGGGGTTGGAGCTGGGGGAGGGTGGGGGGGGGGGTTGGAGCTGGGGGAGGGTGGGAGGGGGGGGTGGAGCTGGGGGAGGGTGGGAGGGGGGGGTTGGAGCTGGGGGAGGGTGGGAGGGGGGGGTTGGAGCTGGGGGAGGGTGGGAGGGGGGGTTGGAGCTGGGGGAGGGTGGGGGGGGGTTGGAGCTGGGGGAGGGTGGGAGGGGGGGGTTGGAGCTGGGGGAGGGTGGGAGGGGGGGGTGGAGCTGGGGGAGGGTGGGAGGGGGGGGGTTGGAGCTGGGGGAGGTTGGGGGGGGGGTTGGAGCTGGGGGAGGGTGGGGGGGGGTTGGAGCTGGGGGTGGTGGGGGGGGGGGTTGGAGCTGGGGGGGGCTTGGAGCTGGGGGAGGGTGGGAGGGGGGGTTGGAGCTGGGGGAGGGTGGGAGGGGGGGGTTGGAGCTGGGGGAGGGTGGGAGGGGGTTGGAGCTGGGGGAGGGTGGGGGGGTTGGAGCTGGGGGAGGGTGGGGGGGTTGGAGCTGGGGGAGGGTGGGGGGGTTGGAGCTGGGGGAGGGTGGGGGGGTTGGAGCTGGGGGAGGGTGGGGGGGGGGGTTGGAGCTGGGGGAGGGTGGGGGGGGGGTTGGAGCTGGGGGAGGGTGGGGGGGGGGGTTGGAGCTGGGGGAGGGTGGGGGGGGTTGGAGCTGGGGGGGGTTGGAGCTGGGGGAGGGTGGGGGGGGTTGGAGCTGGGGGAGGGTGGGGGGGGGTTGGAGCTGGGGGAGGGTGGGGGGGGTTGGAGCTGGGGGAGGGTGGGGGGGGGTTGGAGCTGGGGGGAGGGTGGGGGGGGTTGGAGCTGGGGGGAGGGTGGGGGGGGTTGGAGCTGGGTGAGGGTGGGGGGGTTGGAGCTGGGTGAGGGTGGGGGGGTTGGAGCTGGGGGAGCGCGGGGGGGGGTTGGAGCTGAGGGTGGGGGGGGGTTGGAGCTGAGGGTGGGGGGGGGGTTGGAGCTGAGGGTGGGGGGGGGGGTTGGAGCTGAGGGTGGGGGGGGGGGTTGGAGCCGAGGGTGGGGGGGGGGGTTGGAGCTGGGGGAGGGTGGGGTTGGAGCTGGGGGAGGGTGGGGTTGGAGCTGGGGGAGGGTGGGGTTGGGGGTGGGGTTGGAGCTGGGGGAGGGTGGGGGGGGATTGGAGCTGGGGGAGGGTGGGGGGGGGGTTGGAGCTGGGGGAGGGTGGGGGGGGGGTTGGAGCTGGGGGAGGGTGGGGGGGGGGGTTGGAGCTGGGGGAGGGTGGGGGGGGGGTTGGAGCTGGGGGAGGGTGGGGGGGGGGTTGGAGCTGGGGGAGGGTGGGAGGGGGGGTTGGAGCTGGGGGAGGGTGGGAGGGGGGGTTGGAGCTGGGGGAGGGGGGGAGGGGGGGGTTGGAGCTGGGGGAGGGTGGGAGGGGGGGGGTTGGAGCTGGGGGAGGGTGGGAGGGGGGGGGTTGGAGCTGGGGGAGGGTGGGAGGGGGGGGTTGGAGCTGGGGGAGGGTGGGGGGGGGGTTGGAGCTGGGGGAGGGTGGGGGGGGGTTGGAGCTGGGGGAGGGTGGGGGGGGTTGGAGCTGGGGGAGGGTGGGGGGGTTGGAGCTGGGGGAGGGTGGGGGGGGTTGGAGCTGGGGGAGGGTGGGGGGGGGGTTGGAGCTGGGGGAGGGTGAGGGGGGGGGTTGGAGCTGGGGGAGGGTGGGGGGGGGGTTGGAGCTGGGGGAGGGTGGGGGGGGGGGTTGGAGCTGGGGGAGGGTGGGGGGGGTTGGAGCTGGGGGAGGGTGGGGGGGGTTGGAGCTGGGGGAGGGTGGGGGGGGTTGGAGCTGGGGGGAGGGTGGGGGGGGTTGGAGCTGGGTGAGGGTGGGGGGGTTGGAGCTGGGTGAGGGTGGGGGGGTTGGAGCTGGGGGAGCGCGGGGGGGGGGTTGGAGCTGAGGGGGGGGGGTTGGAGCTGAGGGTGGGGGGGGGGTTGGAGCTGAGGGTGGGGGGGGGGGTTGGAGCTGAGGGTGGGGGGGGGGTTGGAGCTGAGGGTGGGGGGGGGTTGGAGCTGAGGGTGGGGGGGGGTTGGAGCTGAGGGTGGGGGGGGGTTGGAGCTGAGGGTGGGGGGGGGTTGGAGCTGAGGGTGGGGGGGGGTTGGAGCTGAGGGTGGGGGGGGGTTGGAGCTGGGGGAGGGTTGGAGCTGGGGGAGGGTGGGGGGGGTTGGAGCTGGGGGAGGGTGGGGGGGGGTTGGAGCTGGGGGAGGGTGAGGGGGGGTTGGAGCTGGGTGAGGGGGGGGTTGGAGCTGGGGGAGGGTGAGGGGGGGTTGGAGCTGGGGGAGGGTGGGGGGGGGGGTTGGAGCTGGGGGAGGGTGGGGGGGGTGGAGCTGGGGGAGGGTGGGGGGGGGTTGGAGCTGGGGGAGGGTGGGGGGGGTGTTGGAGCTGGGGGAGGGTGGGGGGGGTTGGAGCTGGGGGAGGGTGGGGGGGGGTTGGAGCTGGGGGAGGGTGGGGGGGGGGTTGAAGCTGGGGGAGGGTGGGGGGGGTTGAAGCTGGGGGAGGGTGGGGGGGGTTGGAGCTGGGGGAGGGTGGGGGGGGGTTGGAGCTGGGGGAGGGTTGGAGCTGGGGGAGGGTGGGGGGGGTTGGAGCTGGGGGAGGGTGGGGGGGGTTGGAGCTGGTTGAGGGTGGGGGGGGGTTGGAGCTGGGGGAGGGTTGGGGGGGGGTTGGAGCTGGGGGAGGGTGGGGGGGGTTGGAGCTGGGGGAGGGTGGGGGGGGGTTGGAGCTGGGGGAGGGTGGGGGGGGTTGGAGCTGGGGGGGGGTTGGAGCTGGGGGGGGGTTGGAGCTGGGGGGGGGTTGGAGCTGGGGGGGGGGGGTTGGAGCTGGGGGGGGGGTTGGAGCTGGGGGGGGGGTTGGAGCTGGGGGAGGGTGGGGGGGTTGGAGCTGGGGGAGGGTGGGGGGGTTGGAGCTGGGGGAGGGTGGGGGGGTTGGAGCTGGGGGGGTTTGGAGCTGGGGGTGGGTGGGGGGGGGTTTGGAGCTGGGGGTGGGTGGGGGGGGGTTTGGAGCTGGGGGTGGGTGGGGGGGGGTTGGAGCTGGGGGTGGGTGGGGGGGGGTTGGAGCTGGGGGTGGGTGGGGGGGGGTTGGAGCTGGGGGAGGAGGGGGGGGGTTGGAGCTGGGGGAGGGGGGGGGTTGGAGCTGGGGGGGGGGGGTTGGAGCTGGGGGAGGGTGGGGGGGGTTGGAGCTGGGGAGGGTGGGGGGGTGTTGGAGCTGGGGGAGGGTGGGGGGTGTTGGAGCTGGGGGAGGGTGGGGGGGGTTGGAGCTGGGGGAGGGTGGGGGGGGGGGTTGGAGCTGGGGGAGGGGGGGGGGGTTGGAGCTGGGGGAGGGTGGGGGGGGGGTTGGAGCTGGGGGAGGGTGGGGGGGTTGGAGCTGGGGGAGGGTGGGGGGGGGTTGGAGCTGGGGGAGGGTGGGGGGGGGTTGGAGCTGGGGGAGGGTGGGGGGGGGGGTTGGAGCTGGGGGAGGGGGGGGGGGTTGGAGCTGGGGGAGGGTGGGGGGGGGTTGGAGCTGGGGGAGGGTGGGGGGGGTTGGAGCTGGGGGAGGGTGGGGGGGGTTGGGGGTGGGGAGGGTGGGGGGGGTTGGGGGTGGGGGGGGTTGGAGCTGGGGGAGGGTGGGGGGGGGGTTGGAGCTGGGGGAGGGTGGGGGGGGTTGGAGCTGGGGGAGGGTGGGGGGGGTTGGAGCTGGGGGAGGGTGGGGGGGGTTGGAGCTGGGGGAGGGTGGGGGGGGGTTGGAGCTGGGGGAGGGTGGGGGGGGTTGGAGCTGGGGGAGGGTGGGGGGGGTTGGAGCTGGGGGGGTTGGAGCTGGGGGGGGGGTTGGAGCTGGGGGAGGGTGGGGGGGGTTGGAGCTGGGGGAGGGTGGGGGGGGGTTGGAGCTGGGGGAGGGTGGGGGGGGGGTTGGAGCTGGGGGAGGGTGGGGGGGGGTTGGACCTGGGGGAGGGTGGGGGGGGGGGTTGGAGCTGGGGGAGGGTGGGGGGGGGGTTGGAGCTGGGGGAGGGTGGGGGGGGGGGTTGGAGCTGGGGGAGGGTGGGGGGGGGTTGGAGCTGGGGGAGGGTGGGGGGGGGGTTGGAGCTGGGGGAGGGTGGGGGGGGGGTTGGAGCTGGGGGAGGGTGGGGGGGGGTTGGAGCTGGGGGAGGGTGGGGGGGGGGTTAGAGCTGGGGGAGGGTGGGGGGGGGGGTTGGAGCTGGGGAGGGTGGGGGGGTTGGAGCTGGGGGAGGGTGGGGGGGGTTGGAGCTGGGGGAGGGTGGGGGGTGGTTGGAGCTGGGGGAGGGTGGGGGGGGGGTTGGAGCTGGGGGTGGGGGGGGGGTTGGAGCTGGGGGTGGGGGGGGGGTTGGAGCTGGGGGTGGGGGGGGGTTGGAGCTGGGGGTGGGGGGGGGTTGGAGCTGGGGGAGGGTGGGGGGGGGTTGGAGCTGGGGGAGGGTGGGGGGGGGGGTTGGAGCTGGGGGAGGGTGGGGGGGTTGGAGCTGGGGGAGGGTGGGGGGGGTTGGAGCTGGGGGAGGGTGGGGGGGGTTGGAGCTGGGGGAGGGTGGGGGGGTTGGAGCTGGGGGAGGGTGGGGGGGGTTGGAGCTGGGGAGGGTTGGAGCTGGGGAGGAGGGGGGGTTCGAGCTAGGGGGGGTTCGAGCTGGGGGGGGGGGTGTTGGAGCTGGGGAGGGTGGGGGGGGTTGGAGCTGGGGGAGGGTGGGGGGGGTTGGAGCTGGGGGAGGGTGGGGGGGGTTGGAGCTGGGGGAGGGTGGGGGGGGTTGGAGCTGGGGGAGGGTGGGGGGGGGTTGGAGCTGGGGAACGTGGGGGGGGTTGGAGCTGGGGAGGAGGGGGGGTTCGAGCTAGGGGGGGTTCGAGCTAGGGGGGGTTCGAGCTGGGGGGGGGGTGTTGGAGCTGGGGGGGGGGTGTTGGAGCTGGGGGGGGTGTTGGAGCTGGGGGGGGTGTTGGAGCTGGGGGGGGTATTGGAGCTGGGGGGGGTATTGGAGCTGGGGGGGGTATTGGAGCTGGGGGGGGTATTGGAGCTGGGGGGTGGGTGTTGGAGCTGGGGGTGGGGGGTGTTGGAGCTGGGGGGGGGGTGTTGGAGCTGGGGGGGGTGTTGGAGCTGGGGGGGGTGTTGGAGCTGGGGGAGGGTGGGGGGTTGGAGCTGGGGGAGGGTGGGGGGTTGGAGCTGGGGGAGGGTGGGGGGGTTGGAGCTGGGGGAGGGTGGGGGGGTTGGAGCTGGGGGAGGGTGGGGGGGTTGGAGCTGGGGGAGGGTGGGGGGGTTGGAGCTGGGGGAGGGTGTGGGGGGGGTTGGAGCTGGGGGAGGGGGGGGGTTGGAGCTGGGGGAGGGTGGGGGGGGGTTGGAGCTGGGGGAGGGTGGGGGGGGGTTGGAGCTGGGGGAGGGTGGGGGGGGTTGGAGCTGGGGGAGGGTGGGGGGGTTGGAGCTGGGGGAGGGTGGGGGGGTTGGAGCTGGGGGAGGGTGGGGGGGTTGGAGCTGGGGGAGGGTGGGGGGGTTGGAGCTGGGGGAGGGTGGGGGGGTTGGAGCTGGGGGAGGGTGGGGGGGGGTTGGAGCTGGGGGAGGTTGGGGGGGGGGTTGGAGCTGGGGGAGGGTGGGGGGGGGGTTGGAGCTGGGGGAGGGTGGGGGGGGTTGGAGCTGGGGGAGGGTGGGGGGGGGGTTGGAGCTGGGGGAGGGTGGGGGGGGGTTGGAGCTGGGGGAGGGTGGGGGGGGGGTTGGAGCTGGTGGAGGGTGGGGGGGGGGTTGGAGCTGGGGGAGGGTGTTGGAGCTGGGGGAGGGTGTTGGAGCTGGGGGAGGGTGGGGGGGGGGTTGGAGCTGGGGGAGGATGGGGGGGGGGTTGGAGCTGGGGGAGGGTGGGGGGGGGGTTGGAGCTGGGGGAGGGTGGGGGGGGGGGTTGGAGCTGGGGGTGGGGGGGGGGGTTGGAGCTGGGGGTGGGGGGGGGGGTTGGAGCTGGGGGAGGGTGGGGGGGGGGTTGGAGCTGGGGGAGGGTGGGGGGGGGTTGGAGCTGGGGGAGGGTGGGGGGGGGTTGGAGCTGGGGGAGGGTGGGGGGGGGTTGGAGCTGGGGGAGGGTGGGGGGGGTTGGAGCTGGGGGAGGGTGGGGGGGTTGGAGCTGGGGGAGGGTGGGGGGGTTGGAGCTGGGGGAGGGTGGGGGGGTTGGAGCTGGGGGAGGGTGGGGGGGTTGGAGCTGGGGAGGGTGGGGGGGGTTGGAGCTGGGGAGGGTGGGGGGGGTTGGATCTGGGGAGGAGGGGGGGTTCGAGCTAGGGGGGGTTCGAGCTGGGGGGGGGGTGTTGGAGCTGGGGGAGGGTGGGGGGGGTGTTGGAGCTGGGGGAGGGTGGGGGGGGGGTGTTGGAGCTGGGGGAGGGTGGGGGGGGGTGTTGGAGCTGGGGGAGGGTGGGGGGGGGTTGGAGCTGAGGGTGGGGGGGGGTTGGAGCTGAGGGTGGGGGGGGGGTTGGAGCTGGGGGAGGGTGGGGGGGGTTGGAGCTGTGGGGGGGGTTGGAGCTGTGGGGGGGTTGGAGCTGTGGGGGGGGTTGGAGCTGGGGGGGGTTGGAGCTGGGGGGGGTTGGAGCTGGGGGAGGGTGGGGGGGGTTGGAGCTGGGGGAGGGTGGGGGGGGTTGGAGCTGGGGGAGGGTGGGGGGGGGTTGGAGCTGGGGGAGGGTGGGGGGTGTTGGAGCTGGGGGAGGGTGGGGGGGGTTGGAGCTGGGGGGGGGTTGGAGCTGGGGGAGGGTGGGGGGGGGTTGGAGCTGGGGGGGGTTGGAGCTGGGGGAGGGTGGGGGGGTTGGAGCTGGGGGAGGGTGGGGGGGGTTGGAGCTGGGGGAGGGTGGGGGGGGTTGGAGCTGGGGGAGGGTGGGGGGGGGTTGGAGCTGGGGGAGGGTGGGGGGGGGGGTTGGAGCTGGGGGAGGGTGGGGGGGGGGTTGGAGCTGGGGGAGGGTGGGGGGGGGGTTGGAGCTGGGGGAGGGTGGGGGGGGTTGGAGCTGGGGGAGGGTGGGGGGGGGTTAGAGCTGGGGGAGGGTGGGGAGGGGTTGGAGCTGGGGGAGGGTGGGGGGGGTTGGAGCTGGGGGAGGGTGGGGGGGTTGGAGCTGGGGGAGGGTGGGGGGGGGTTGGAGCTGGGGGAGGGTGGGGGGGGGTTGGAGCTGGGGGAGGGTGGGGGGGGGGTTGGAGCTGGGGGAGGGTGGGGGGGGGGTTGGAGCTGGGGGTGGGGGGGGGGTTGGAGCTGGGGGTGGGGGGGGGGTTGGAGCTGGGGGTGGGGGGGGGTTGGAGCTGGGGGTGGGGGGGGGGTTGGAGCTGGGGGTGGGGGGGGGGTTGGAGCTGGGGGAGGGTGGGGGGGGGTTGGAGCTGGGGGAGGGTGGGGGGGGGGGGGGTTGGAGCTGGGGGAGGGTGGGGGGGGTTGGAGCTGGGGGAGGGTGGGGGGGGTTGGAGCTGGGGGAGGGTGGGGGGGTTGGAGCTGGGGGAGGGTGGGGGGGGTTGGAGCTGGGGAGGGTTGGAGCTGGGGAGGAGGGGGGGTTCGAGCTAGGGGGGGTTCGAGCTGGGGGGGGGGTGTTGGAGCTGGGGAGGGTGGGGGGGGTTGGAGCTGGGGGAGGGTGGGGGGGGTTGGAGCTGGGGGAGGGTGGGGGGGGTTGGAGCTGGGGGAGGGTGGGGGGGGGTTGGAGCTGGGGAACGTGGGGGGGGTTGGAGCTGGGGAGGAGGGGGGGTTCGAGCTAGGGGGGGTTCGAGCTAGGGGGGGTTCGAGCTGGGGGGGGGGGTGTTGGAGCTGGGGGGGGGTGTTGGAGCTGGGGGGGGTGTTGGAGCTGGGGGGGGTGTTGGAGCTGGGGGGGGTATTGGAGCTGGGGGAGGGTGGGGGGTTGGAGCTGGGGGAGGGTGGGGGGTTGGAGCTGGGGGAGGGTGGGGGGGTTGGAGCTGGGGGAGGGTGGGGGGGTTGGAGCTGGGGGAGGGTGGGGGGGGGTTGGAGCTGGGGGAGGGGGGGGGTTGGAGCTGGGGGAGGGGGGGGGTTGGAGCTGGGGGAGGGTGGGGGGGGGGTTGGAGCTGGGGGAGGGTGGGGGGGGGGGTTGGAGCTGGGGGAGGGTGGGGGGGGTTGGAGCTGGGGGAGGGTGGGGGGGGGTTGGAGCTGGGGGAGGGTGGGGGGGGGGTTGGAGCTGGGGGAGGGTGGGGGGGGGCTGGAGCTGGGGGAGGGTGGGGGGGGGTTGGAGCTGGGGGAGGGTGGGGGGGGGTTGGAGCTGGGGGAGGGTGGGGGGGGGTTGGAGCTGGGGGAGGGTGGGGGGGGTTGGAGCTGGGGGAGGGTGGGGGTGTTGGAGCTGGGGGAGGGTGGGGGTGTTGGAGCTGGGGGAGGGTGGGGGGGTTGGAGCTGGGGGAGGGTGGGGGGGTTGGAGCTGGGGGAGGGTGGGGGGGTTGGAGCTGGGGGAGGGTGGGGGGGGGGTTGGAGCTGGGGGAGGGTGGGGGGGGGTTGGAGCTGGGGGAGGGTGGGGGGGGGTTGGAGCTGGGGGAGGGTGGGGGGGGGGTTGGAGCTGGGGGAGGGTGGGGGGGGGTTGGAGCTGGGGGAGGGTGGGGGGGGGGGTTGGAGCTGGGGGAGGGTGGGGGGGGGGGTTGGAGCTGGGGGAGGGTGGGGGGGGGGTTGGAGCTGGGGGGGGGGTTGGAGCTGGGGGGGGGGTTGGAGCTGGGGGGGGGGGTTGGAGCTGGGGGGGGGGGTTGGAGCTGGGGGAGGGTGGGGGGGGTTGGAGCTGGGGGAGGGTGGGGGGGGTTGGAGCTGGGGGAGGGTGGGGGGGGTTGGAGCTGGGGGAGGGTGGGGGGGGGGTTGGAGCTGGTGGAGGGTGGGGGGGGGTTGGAGCTGGGGGAGGGTGTTGGAGCTGGGGGAGGGTGTTGGAGCTGGGGGAGGGTGGGGGGGGGTTGGAGCTGGGGGAGGGTGGGGGGGGGTTGGAGCTGGGGGAGGGTGGGGGGGGGGTTGGAGCTGGGGGGGGTGGGGGGAGGGTTGGAGCTGGGGGAGGGTGGGGGGGGGGTTGGAGCTGGGGGAGGGTGGGGGGGGGTTGGAGCTGGGGGAGGGTGGGGGGGGGGTTGGAGCTGGGGGAGGGGGGGGGTTGGAGCTGGGGGAGGGTGGGGGGGGGTTGGAGCAGGGGGAGGGTGGGGGGGGGTTGGAGCTGGGGGAGGGTGGGGGGGGGGTTGGAGCTGGGGGAGGGTGGGGGGGGGGTTGGAGCTGGGGGAGGGTGGTGGGGGGTTGGAGCTGGGGGAGGGTGGGGGGGGTTGGAGCTGGGGGAGGGGGGGGGGTTGGAGCTGGGGGAGGGGGGGGGGTTGGAGCTGGGGGAGGGGGGGGGGTTGGAGCTGGGGGAGGGGGGGGGGTTGGAGCTGGGGGGGGGGGGTTGGAGCTGGGGGAGGGTGGGGGGGTTGGAGCTGGGGGAGGGTGGGGGGGTTGGAGCTGGGGGAGGGTGGGGGGGTTGGAGCTGGGGGAGGGTGGGGGGGTTGGAGCTGGGGGAGGGTGGGGGGGTTGGAGCTGGGGGAGGGTGGGGGGGTTGGAGCTGGGGAGGGTGGGGGGGGTTGGAGCTGGGGAGGGTGGGGGGGGTTGGAGCTGGGGAGGGTGGGGGGGGTTGGAGCTGGGGAGGGTGGGGGGGGTTGGAGCTGGGGAGGGTGGGGGGGGTTGGAGCTGGGGAGGAGGGGGGGTTCGAGCTAGGGGGGGTTCGAGCTGGGGGGGGTGTTGGAGCTGGGGGAGGGTGGGGGGGGGGCTGTTGGAGCTGGGGGAGGGTGGGGGGGGTGTTGGAGCTGGGGGAGGGTGGGGGGGGTGTTGGAGCTGGGGGAGGGTGGGGGGGGGTGTTGGAGCTGGGGGAGGGTGGGGGGGGGTGTTGGAGCTGGGGAGGGTGGGGGGGGGTTGGAGCTGAGGGTGGGGGGGGGGGGTTGGAGCTGGGGGAGGGTGGGGGGGGGGTTGGAGCTGGGGGAGGGTGGGGGGGGGTTGGAGCTGGGGGAGGGTGGGGGGGGGTTGGAGCTGTGGGGGGGGGTTGGAGCTGTGGGGGGGGTTGGAGCTGGGGGGGGGTTGGAGCTGGGGGAGGGTGGGGGGGGTTGGAGCTGGGGGAGGGGGGGTTGGATCTGGGGGAGGGTGGGGGGGGGTTGGAGCTGGGGGAGGGTGGGGTTGGAGCTGGGGGAGGGTGGGGGGTGTTGGAGCTGGGGGAGGGTGGGGGGGGGTTGGAGCTGGGGGGGGTTGGAGCTGGGGGGGGTTGGAGCTGGGGGGGTTGGAGCTGGGGGAGGGTGGGGGGGGTTGGAGCTGGGGGAGGGTGGGGGGGGTTGGAGCTGGGGGAGGGTGGGGGGGGTTGGAGCTGGGGGAGGGTGGGGGGGTTGGAGCTGGGGGAGGTTGGAGCTGGGGGAGGGTGGGGGGGGGTTGGAGCTGGGGGGGGGTTGGAGCTGGGGGGGGGTGGGGGGGGTTGGAGCTGGGGGAGGGTGGGGGGGGTTGGAGCTGGGGGAGGGTGGGGGGGGTTGGAGCTGGGGGAGGGTGGGGGGGGTTGGAGCTGGGGGAGGGTGGGGGGGGTTGGAGCTGGGGGAGGGTGGGGGGGGTTGGAGCTGGGGGAGGGTGGGGGGGGTTGGAGCTGGGGGAGGGTGGGGGGGGTTGGAGCTGGGGGAGGGTGGGGGGGTTGGAGCTGGGGGAGGGTGGGGGGGTTGGAGCTGGGGGGGGGTTGGAGCTGGGGGAGGGTGGGGGGGTTGGAGCTGGGGGGGGGTTGGAGCTGGGGGGGGGTTGGAGCTGGGGGAGGGTGGGGGGGGGTTGGAGCTGGGGGAGGGTGGGGGGGGGTTGGAGCTGGGGGGGGGTTGGAGCTGGGGGGGGGTTGGAGCTGGGGGAGGGTGGGGGGGGTTGGAGCTGGGGGAGGGTGGGGGGGGTTGGAGCTGGGGAGGGTGGGGGGGGTTGGAGCTGGGGAGGGTGGGGGGGGTTGGAGCTGGGGAGGGTGGGGGGGGTTGGAGCTGGGGAGGGTGGGGGGGGTTGGAGCTGGGGAGGGTGGGGGGGTTGGAGCTGGGGAGGGTTGGAGCTGGGGAGGGTGGGGGGGTTGGAGCTGAGGGTGGGGGGGGGTTGGAGCTGAGGGTGGGGGGGGGGGTTGGAGCTGAGGGGGGGGGGGGTTGGAGCTGAGGGGGGTTGGAGCTGGGGGGGGGTTGGAGCTGGGGGAGGGTGGGGGGGGGTTGGAGCTGGGGGAGGGTGGGGGGGGTTGGAGCTGGGGGAGGGTGGGGGGGGGTTGGAGCTGGGGGAGGGTGGGGGGGGGTTGGAGCTGGGGGAGGGTGGGGGGGGGTTGGAGCTGGGGGAGGGTGGGGGGGGGTTGGAGCTGGGGGAGGGTGGGGGGGGGTTGGAGCTGGGGGAGGGTGGGGGGGGGTTGGAGCTGGGGGAGGGTGGGGGGTTGGAGCTGGGGGAGGGTGGGGGGTTGGAACTGGGGGAGGGTGGGGGGTTGGAGCTGGGGGGGGGGTGGGGGGTTGGAGTTGGGGGGGGGGGGTTGGAGCTGGGGCAGTGAGGCTGGTGAATGGGAGTCCTTGATTTATTTTTTGCTTCAATGCATTTTATTTGCAGACTGAATGTCACAGAAATCTCCACCCTGCAGCCTGTCTTTCTATCTGCTTCCCAGGAGAATAGCCACTCCAGCAAGTTAACACAGAAAAACCTCCCTCCCTCTCAACCCAAAGGAACATTCAGTGTTTTACTCACAAGGTCGTTTTCTTCAATAACAACTCCTTTTTTTTTTTAAACAAACAAAAATTAACTGAGTTGCAATATTTGCCAGAAATGAGATATGCAAACGATTGAAGGTATATTATCTGTCTTTAAAACACCCCCCAGTGCAGCGCACCGCAGACCGAGCCCAGCTCCAACACTGCTTCATTCAAACAAAGAGACTAAGATCTGCTCTGTGCCAGGGTCCACCCGGCCAGGGGGAAGTCCCACCCCCCAGCTACCTTTGGCTACCGGCTTCCTGCCCACTCTCCATTGGACCAGAGCTCGTCAATCATTGAACAGACCCTCTCTTCAGAATAATCTATATTGTCACAAGTAGGCTCACATTAACACTGCAATGCAGTTACTGTGAAAAGCCCCTAGTCGCCAATTCTGGCACCTGTTCGGGTCACACAGAGGGAGAATTCTGAATGTCCAATTCACCTAACAGCACGTCTTTCGGGACTTGTGGGAGGAAACCCACGCAGTCACGGGGAGAACGAGCAGACTCCGCACAGACAGTGAGACAAGCCGGGAATCGAACCTGGGACCCTGGCGCTGTGAAGCCACAGTGCGACCCACCATGATACCGTGCTCCATGGATCAGCAGAGCTTGGCATCAGAGAGTTTGCAACAGGTTCACCCCCCCTCTCTCTCTCTTCCCCTCACCAAACTCCCGGACTGGAGAGGATGCAGAGGAGATTCACCTGTGGCCCAGTGGTTAACCCTCACAGCGCCAGGGACCCGGGTTCGATTCCGGCCTTGGGTGACTGTGTGGAGCTTGCACGTTCTCCCTTTGTCTGTGGACTTTCTCCCGGTGCTCCGGTTTCCTCCCACAGTCCAAAGAGGTGCAGGTTATGTAGATTTGCCATGATATAATTGTCCCTTAGTGTCCAAAGATGTGCCGGGCAGGTGGTGTTACGGGGATAGGCCGGGAGGCGGGGCATCAATTTAAGTTGAGGGGCAGGAGATTTGAGGAAAAATATTTTCACCCAGAGGGTGGTGGCAATCTGGAACTCGCTGTCTGAAAGACAGCGAGAGCCGGGAACACTCAGCATTGAAGAAGCATTGAGATGAGCATTTGAAACACCACAGCACACAAGGCTACGGACCAAGTGCTGGGAAATGGGATTGAAATAGGGTGCTTGATGGCTGCCACTGGCACGATGAGATGAAAGGCCTCTTTCTGGGCTGGAAAACTCTTGAGGGGCGAGATTCTCCTCAGAGTGCAATGTGACCTACGTCAGTGACGGGCAGCCAGGGCTGGCGGAGGTGATCCCCGCCTCTTCATCTCAGGGGGCTGCAAGATTGAAGTGGGGCTTGTTCGCTGACCACCAATAAGATTACGTTCATTTAACACACACCGAATGTTTCAGAACAAGTTCTCGAAAATGCTGAATCGTGCCGCACGGTAGCACAGCGGTTAGCACGGTTGCTTCACAGCTCCAGGGTCCCAGGTTCGATTCTCAGCTTGGGTCACTGTGCGGAGTCTGCACGTTCTCCCCGTGTGGGCGTGGGTTTCTCCGGTTTCCTCCCACAGTCCAAAGATGGTTAGGTGGATTGGCCATGCTAAATTGCCAAATTAATGACCAAAAGGTTAGGTGGGGTTACGGGGCTAGGGTGGAGGTGTGGCCTTGGGTAGGGTGCTCTTTCCAATGGCCCGGTGCAGACTCGATGGGCCGAATGGCCTCCTTCTGCACTGTAAATTCTATGATTCTATGTAGCACACAATGATGTCATTGGCTTGGCAGCACGGGAAACACCCTTACTGTTTCGACACATACATACATCCGAACACACTAGTTAGGAGCAGGAGTAGGCCACTCAGCCCCTCGAGCCTGCTCCATCATTCAATAAGGTCACAGCTGATCTGATTGTAACCTCAACTCCACATTCCCGCCGACCCCCCCAATAACCTTTCACCCCCTTGCTTATCAAGAATCTATCCAGCTCTGCCTTCAAAATGTTCAAAGTCTCTGCTTCCACTGCCCTTTGAGGAAGAGTTCCAAAGCCTCTCAACCCTCTGAGGGAAAAAAGTTCTCCTCGTCTCAGTTTTAAATGGGTGACCCCTTATTTTAAACAGCAACCCCCCCGGGTTCTAGATTCTCCCACAGCATCCTCTCCACATCCACCCTGTCAATGCCCCTCAGCATCTGAATTGTTCTATGGATTCCTATTCCCCAACGCCCCTGCCCCCCACAATGAAACATCCCTCGGACCCCCGCAGCTGTGAGGGTCTCCGACAGTGAGAAATTATTCCGATCTGCCTTTCTCCGGTCCGAAGGTTCGATCACTTGTTGCTAACTTGCTGTTGTTCCTTAATTTGGCTCTGTTTAATTACGTTTGCTCAAGAGTCGCCAGGTATCTTTCGACACCGCCACAAGGTTCAGAACCGAATACTGATCAAAGACTCGATACACCAGTTAGTAAGTTCAAAAGCAATGCTCATTTACTTACACACAGTCAAATCTTCTCATGCATAAACGCCACAACCTAAACTACCACTATTACTAAAGCCTATACTTAGCTTCGGGCGCCCACTCAGTCAGAGGAACAATGGCCGTTGCTCGGTTCTGAGGCTGCTGGGTTGATCTGTTTACAGGGTAGCAACTAGGAGCGTCTATCTCGTAGCGTGCGTTGACTTGGAACTTACTTGGTCTGGAGCAGCTTTGGCAGGTCTCTCCTCGCTGAGAGCCAAGACCAAGATTCTCTCGTGGGGAGTCCTTTTTATACTCGAAAGGGCTTCGCGCGCTTTTGGGCGGGCCTTGAACTTGGCCCCAATTAATTGGGCCGTTTCCCAATCGTCCTTATCGATTTTCCTCCAATCGACGGGTGGGTTCCCTGGTTGCTGGGCATGTCCTAGGTGGCCGTTGGTGTGCTTTGTCTTAGTCTCCTCTGGCGCTGGGATGTCTGTCTTAGCATTGTTTACCTAAATGTTGCCTTTTTGTTCCCGGGGATGGCTCATTAGTATGTAGATGGTTCTGCAGTACCGGTCTTGTCTGAGAGCTACAGCTGTAATCAACAGACAGACCTTGCACCTGCTTGCTTTTTCGGTATTGTCCAATTTTCCCTGCATTCTTTGCAAAGTGTCCATTTTGTAATCGGGAAGTGGCCATCCCAGATGGCTACACACTATACACTTTTCCCACCTTGCTGCTGTTTTCCCCACCTGCCCCGCCAGCCAGCGTCCCCTTTGCCACTTTCTCAATTCTGCCCACCTCACTTATCGCACCGCCTCTTTCCCAACGTCATCAGTGAACACGGGGCCCAGCTCTCCCTCATCCCGACCTCCAGAGGAGGCAGTGTGGCACGGTGGGTTCAGTGTCCCCTGTCTCTCGGCCCTGAAACTCCCAGTTCGAGGCTCGCCCCAGGATTCTAAGATCACAGGCAGACCATAATAAGGTGGTAATAAATGGGAACAGGTGTAGGCCCCTCGAGCCTGCTCCGCCTTTCAATAGGATCATGGCTGATCCGACATTTCTCGTGTCCACTTTCCTGCTCTTTTCCCGTAACCTGTAATGCGCAATCAATTACTCTTAAGACGAAGTGATTCATAACTGAAGGCTTTAATCTGCTAGAAATCTTCCCCAGCAGCTTCGATACAGAAAGTGAAGGCTGCTGGTACGGCACCGGTTCTTATACTCCGCCTCTCAGGGCGGAGCTATGTACATCAGCCAATGGTAGACTCCTGGGTCTAACCAATGGTCGTTCACCTCTCAGGCACCGCAATACCTGGTACTACCACATTCACCCCTTGATAAAAAAGAGCCCGGCGGGGTGATGGCCAGCATTAATAGTCGCCTTTCGCATAGTATGACCAGGCATGGAGGTACCGTGATGTCGAGGTTAATAACAAAGTGTTCATAGTGCAGCAATCAGTCGATCAGGTGGCCTGGTCGTCCTTCTGGAGCGTCTGGGCTTCGGCGGTGATTCTGATGGGGGTCCCGGCGGTTGCGACTGCGGGAGCGTGATGTTGTCCTCCCAGGCAGCTTCGTCACCCCTAGGTGGCGCTGTTGGGGCAAAAGGTGGATGGGGGGGAAGGCGCCGTAGGGGCGTCGGTGTGTGTTCGGGCCTAGGCAGGAGCGGCGGGAGTACTGACCCTCCAGTTAGGTGCTGCGGGGAGGATGGGGGTGGGGGCAATGGTGCGGGTGCGCGTGGGGTTCCGGCGGGCGCCAGGTCCCGAAGGGAGACCGTGTTTTGGCGGCCGTCAGGGAACACTACGTAGGCGTACTGGGGGTTGGCGTGCAGCAGGTGGACCCTCTCGACCAACGGGTCCGACTTGTGTGCCCTCGCATGTTTCCGAAGCAGGATGGGTCCGGGTGTCGCTAGCCACGTTGGGAGCGAGGTCCCGGAGGAGGACTTCCTGGGGAAAACAAGGAGACGTTCGTGAGGTGTTTGATTCGTGCTTGTACAGAGCAGCGACCGGATGGAGTGGAGAGCCACCGGGAGGACTTCCTGCCAGCGGGAGATTGGGAGATTCCTGGACCGTAGGGCCAGTAGAACGGTCTTCCAGACCGTTCCGTTCTCCCTCTCAACCTGCCCGTTTCCCCGGGGGTTGTAACTGGTCGTCCTGCTCGAGGCGATGCCCTTGGTGAGCAGGAATTGACGCAGTTCGTCACTCATAAATGAGGACCCCCTTTCACTGTGAATGTATGCGGGGAAACCGAACAGTATAAAGATACCCTGGGGGGCCTTGATGGTGGTTGTGGTCATGTCTGGGCAGGGGATGACGAATGGGAACCGGGAGTACTCGTCAATCACGTTAAGGAAGTACGTGTTGCAGTCGGTGGAGGGGAGGGGGACTTTGAAATCCATGCTGAGGCGTTCAAAGGGACGGGAAGCCTTTATCAGGTGCACCCTCTCTGGCCGGTAGAAGTGCGGTTTGCACTCCGCGCAGATTTGGCAGTCCCTGGTGACTGTCCTGACCTCCTCGATAGAGTAGGGCAGGTTGCGGGTCTTGATAAAATGAAAAAAACGAGTGACCCCCGGGTGGCAGAGGTCCTCGTGGAGGGATCGGAGGCGGTCCACTTGTGCAGTGGCACAAGTGCCGCGGGACAGGGCATCAGGAGGCTCGTTCAGCTTCCCCGGACGGTACAAGATCTCGTAATTGTAGGTGGAGAGTTCTATCCTCCACCGCAAGATCTTGTCGTTCTTAATCTTGCCCCGCTGTGCATTATCGAACATGAAGGCAACCGACCGTTGGTCCGTGAGGAGAGTGAATCTCCTGCCGGCCAGGTAATGCCGCCAGTGTCGCACAGCTTCCACTATGGTCTGGGCGTCCTTTTCGACCGAGGAGTGGCGAATTTCGGAAGCATGGAGGGTACGGGAGAAGAAAGCCACGGGCCTGCCCGCTTGGTTGAGGGTGGCCGCCAGAGCTACGTCGGACGCATCGTTCTCGACGTGGAAGGGGAGGGACTCGTCGATGGCGCGCATCGTGGCTTTTGCAATGTCTGCTTTGATGCGGCTGAAGGCCTGGCGGGCCTCCGTCGACAGGGGGAAGGTTGTGGACTGGATCAGGGGTCGAGCCTTGTCGGCGTAATTAGGGACCCATTGTGCATAATAGCTGAAAAACCTGAGGCAGCGCTTTAGGGCCTTGGGGCAGTGAGGGAGGGGGAACTCCATGAGGGGCGCATGCGTTCAGGGTCGGGGCCTATGACTCCACTTCGCACTACGTAGCCTAGAATGGCTAGACGGTCGGTGCTAAACACGCATTTATCCTTATTGTATGTCAGGTTAAGGATTTTCGCGGTCTGGAAAAATTTGCGGAGGTTGGTGTCGTGGTCCTGCTGGTCATGGCCGCAGATGGTGACGTTATCCAGATACGGGAACGTTGCGCTTAAGCCGTACCGGTCAACCATTCGGTCCATCTCTCGCTGGAAGACCGAGACCCCGTTCGTGACACCGAAGGGAACCCTTAAAAAGTGATAGAGCCGCCCGTCTGCTTCGAAGGCAGTGTACTGGCGGTCACCATTACGGAGGGGTAGCTGGTGGTAGGCAGATTTGAGATCCACCGTGGAGAAAACCTTGTATTGCGCGATCCTGTTCACCAGGTCGGCTATACGGGGGAGAGGGTACGCATCCAGCTGCGTAAACCTGTTGATGGTCTGACTGTAGTCGATGACCATCCTATGTTTCTCCCCGGTCTTTACCACCACTACTTGAGCTCTCCAGGGACTGTTGCTCGCTTCGATGACCCCTTCCCTCAGCAGCCTCTGGACCTCCGACCTGATGAAGGTCCGGTCCTGGGCACTGTAGCGTCTGCTCCTGGTGGCGACGGGTTTGCAATCCGGGGTGAGGTTCGCAAACAGGGAAGGCGGGTCGACCTTAAGGGTCGCGAGGCCACAGACAGTAAGGGGGGCCTCCAAATTTAAAGGTCAGGCTTTGCAGGTGGCACTGGAAATCCAGCCCAAGGAGGGTGGCTGCACAGAGGTGTGGCAAGACGTACAGGCGGAAATTGTGGAATTCCCTGCCTTGGACAGTGAGGTTCGCTAGGCAGAACCCCTTTATCTCCACCGAGTGTGACCCGGAGGCCAGGGAGATCCTTTGATTTACGGGATGGGTGACAGGAGAACAGCGCCTTTCCGTGTCAGGCTGAACAAAGCTTTCCGTGCTCCCAGAGTCGATCAGGCACGACGTCTCGTGGCCGTTGATGGAGATCGTCGTTGTGGCTTTTGCAAGCGTCCGGGGCCGACTCTGGTTCAGAGTCACCGAGGCCAGCTGAAGTAATGGAGAGTTCTGGTCGGGCAGCATGTAGTCGGCTGTGCTGGGGGTCTGGGGCCCCATCCAAGATGGGGTCGCACATGGTGTCCAGGGATGAAGAAAATGGCGGCGGCGAGGGACAAAATCGCGGTGCCCACCCGTCCAGCGTGGTGTCCGGGGGGCAAAATGGCCGTGCCCGCCGTTCGCACGTGGCCTTAGGGTAGGGGGGTGGCGGTGAGCGCTGGGCGGTCGGGGCCTGAAAGGGAGGTTGCCGATAGTCGATAGAGACCACGGCCACGGCGCGGGCTTGGCAGACCCCCACATAGTGGCCCTTCTTGCCGCACCCTTTGCAGGTGGCGGTGCGGGCCGGGCAGCGCGGGCGGGGATGATTCGCCTGCCCGCTGAAGAAACAGCGGTGTCAGGCGGCGTTAGCGGGCCGTCTCGCCACGCAGAACAGGCGGCCGCCGCGCGATCGGGAGCAAAGGACTGCGCGTTTTTATAGGCAATGTCCATGGACCCTGCCAGGGCCCGTGCCTCTGCAAGTCCCAGCGTATCCATTTCTAGGAGCTTTCGGCGGATATCGGGGAAGGTCATACCTGCCACGAAAGCATCCCTGATCAAAAGTTCCGTGTGCTCGTTCCCCGAAACTGGCGGGCAGCCACAGTTTTGGCCCAGCACCAGCAGCGCCCGGTAGAAGTCTTCCAACGTTTCCTCGGGGCTTTGCCTCCTAGTCGCCCGCAGGTGACGAGCGTAGACCTGGTTCACAGGGCGGATATAATGTCCTTCTAGCAGCTCGATCGCGGCAGCATAATTCGCCGCCTCCTCGATAAGAGGGTAGATCCCAGGGCTGACCCGTGAGCGTAGGAGATGCATCTTTTGTCCTTCCGTGGGGGTGTCGGCGGCCGTGTCGAGGTAGCCCTTAAAGCACGCCGGCCAATGTTTGAAAATGGCAGCAGAATTGTCCGCGTGGGGGCTGAGCTGAAGGCACTCCGGTTTGATACGGAGATCCATCCTTACAACTGAAGTTGTAGCAGATTAAATTGATGCGCAATCAATTACTCTCAAGACGAAGTGATTCATAACTGAAGGCTTTAATCTGCTAGAAATGTTCCCCAGCAGCTTCGATACAGAAAGTGAAGGCTGCTGGGGTGGCACCGGTTCATATACTCCGCCTCTCAGGGCGGAGCTATGTACATCAGCCAATGGTAGACTCCTGGGTCTAACCAATGGTCATCCACCTCTCAGGTACTGCAATACCTGGTACTACCAGACCCCGTAAAGGAGAACGTAGAAGTGCAGGTTAATGATGAGGATTTTAAACTAGTTAAAGGCAACGCGGGTTTAGGAAAGGTTAGTAAAGTTTCCAGAATACGTAATAGAGCAGAGAGTATAAAAAGTGGCAGGAATCTAACTTCAGGCAGAGCAAAAAAGAGGACAAATATGAGAAAGGGGAGGTGGTCAATGCAGGACTGAGGGTGTTGTACCCAAATGCGCGCAGTACACGGAACAAGGTCAATGAGCTTGTTGTGCACATTGAAATTGGCCGGTACGACTTCCGGTTGCGGTGATGCCTTGCTAGCCGCACGTTTCGGCGGCTCCAGCTCCGACGGACCTTCGGGCTCTTTTAAGAGCCCCAACGGGAAATTTTTGGGCAACGCAACCCGGTGTGGGGTGAGTGAGAATGGAGTCCCCCCCCCCCCCCCCCAACGAAGGAGGAAAAAAACGGCGGCGGCGGCTGCAGCGCGAGGAATCGTCGACCAAAGAGACAGAAAGGGAGAAGCACAAGATGGCGGCGGAGAAAGCGCAGGCGACATGGGGGCCCGAGCAGGATGAATTTTTGAGACGGTGCGTGGAGCTGCTGAAGAGGGAGGTGCTGACCCCGATGCTACAGGCAATTGAGGGGCTCAAGGAGACACAAAAGACTCAGGAGACAGAGCTCCGCGTGGTGGAGCAGAAGGTGACGAATAATGAGGACGAGATCCTGGGCCTGGCGGTTAAGACACAGACGCACGAGGCACTTCATAAAAAGTGTACTGAAAGGATCGAGGCCCTAGAAAACAGAGCGCGAAGGAAGAACCTTCGGATACTGGGTCTCCCTGAGGGAGTGGAAGGAGCGGACTGTGGAGCTTATGTAAGTACGATGCTGAGCTCACTGATGGGTGCTGAGGCCCCTACGGGCCCCTTGGAGGTGGAGTGGGCACATCGGATCCCGGCGAGAAGACCAAAAGCGGGAGAACCACCCAGGGCGATAATCGTGCAATTTCACCGCCTTAAGGATAGAGAAGAGGTCCTGAGATGGGCTAAAAAGGTGCGGAGTAGCAGATGGGAGAATGCAGTGGTACGGGTGTACCAGGATTGGAGTGCGGAGGTGGCGAGAAGGAGGGCGAGCTTCAACCGAGCCAAGGAGGTGTTGCATAAAAAGGTGAAGTTCGGGATGCTGCAGCCGGCAAGACTATGGGTCATGTACCAGGAGAGACACCATTATTTCGAGACGGCGGAGGAAGCATGGACCTTTATCAAAGAAGAGAAATTGGACCGGAACTGAGGGACTGATGCTGCAGGAAATGTTATTGTTAATGTTATGGTTGAAGTTAATTGAGAAGTAAATTGGGAAGGGGGGAGACATTGGGAAATGTGGGCACCGGTGAGGGGGGAAAGACAGGACATAGATGGAGAATGAGGAAGGGGAGGGGGAGGGGAAAGGGAGCTGCGCCACAAGAGGCAGGTCAGGTAAAGGGATGTTCCCGCGCCAGAAAGAATATGGCGGGAAGACAGGCGCAAGGCGGATGGGAGTTCCCCACACGGGGGGGTCGAGGAGTGAGCAGGAGTAGCCGGGGTCAGTTGAAGTCAGCTGACTTACGGAAGTAATATGGGGGGAGCAATCACGCTAGAAAGAGATCTAGCGGGGGGGAGGGGGGGGCGGGGGACAACTGGGTTGCTGCTGCGGAAATCCAAAAGGAAATGGCTAAAGAGTGGGTGGACGGGGATGGTGTGCGACGCTGGGGGAGCGAGTGGGAGCGCGGAGGCGGGATATGGGACTGGCCTAGAGAAGGTAATGGCTAGTCGACACGGGAGGGGGGCAGGTAGCCCCCTAGTGAGGCTGATCACGTGGAACGTGAGAGGCCTGAACGGACCAATAAAAAGGGCCCGAGTGCTCGCGCATTTGAAAGGACTAAGGGCAGACGTGGCTATGCTCCAAAAGACGCACCTAAAGGTGGTGGACCAAGTTAGGTTAAGGAAAGGATGGGTGGGACAGGTGTTCCACTCAGGGCTAGACGCAAAGAACAGAGGGGTGGCCATTTTGGTGGGGAAACGGGTAGCATTTGAAGCAAAGAACATCGTAGCAGATAGCGGAGGTAGATATGTAATGGTGAGTGGCAGGCTGGAGGGAATGGAGGTCGTGTTGGTTAATGTATATGCCCCGAACTGGGACGATGCGGGATTTATGAGACGGATGCTGGGGCGTATACCGGACCTGGAGGTAGGAAACTTGATTTTAGGAGGGGACTTTAATACGGTGCTGGACCCGGGGCTAGATAGATCCAGCTCAAGGACCGGAAGAAGGCCGGCAGCGGCCAAGGTGCTTAAGGGGTTTATGGACCAAATGGGGGGAGTGGATCCATGGCGATTTCTTAGACCTAGGGCTAGGGAGTTCTCCTTCTTCTCCCATGTCCATAAAGTGTACTCCTGGATAGAT
Source organism: Scyliorhinus torazame (assembly GCF_047496885.1). NCBI lineage: Eukaryota > Metazoa > Chordata > Chondrichthyes > Carcharhiniformes > Scyliorhinidae > Scyliorhinus > Scyliorhinus torazame. The sequence continues at coordinate 180,969,291 of NC_092711.1, read as the reverse complement.
TTTTTTGTTTTGGGAAGGTCGTTGATCTCTAGGGTGGAAGAAGCTGAGTATTCAGCCATAGCGGTTTCGGACCATGCCCCACATTGGGTGGACCTGGAATTAGGAGAGGAAAGGGAGCAGAGAGCACTCTGGCGATTAGATGTGGGATTGATGGCGGATTAGGGAGTGTGTGCAAGAGTGCGGGGGTGTATTGAGAGATACCTGGAGGTCAATGACGACGGCGAGGTCCCTGTGGGAGTGGTATGGGAAGCACTAAAAGCGGTGGTCAGAGGAGAGCTGATCTCCATTGGGGCCCACAAAAGGAAAACAGAGGCCAAGGAAAGGGAAAGATTACTGGGGGAGATTTTAAGGGTGGATAGGGAATTTGCAGAGACCCCGGAGGAGGGACTGTACAGGGAGAGGAGACAACTCCAGACGGAGTTTGACCTTCTGACCACCAGAAAGGCGGAGGTGCTGTGGAGGAAGGCACAGGGGAGGAGGTATGAATATGGGGAAAAGGCGAGTCGCCTGTTGGCTCACCAATTGCGAAAGAGGGCAGCAGCGAGGGAGATAGGGGGAATTAGAGACGAAAAGGGAGCCACGGTGCGAAGAGCAGGGAAGATAAACGAGGTGTTCAAGACCTTTTATGAGGGACTGTATAGGTCCCAACCCCCAGAGGGAGAGGAGGGGATGCGGCAGTTCCTGGATCAATTGAGGTTCCCGAAAGTGGAAGAGCAGGAGGTGGTAGGCCTGGGGGCACCGATTGGGGTGGACGAGGTTATTAAGGGACTGGGAAGCATGCAAGCAGGGAAGGCTCCGGGACCAGACGGGTTCCCGGTGGAATTTTACAGAAAATATGTGGACTTGTTGGCCCCGTTGATGGTGAGGACGTTCAATGAGGCCAGGGAAGGAGGGACTTTACCCCCGACAATGTCGGAGGCGACGATATCGCTAATTTTGAAGAGGGATAAAGATCCGTTGCAGTGCGGGTCCTATAGACCTATTTCATTATTGAACGTGGACGCCAAATTGCTGGCAAAGGTACTGGCATCGAGGATAGAGGACTGTGTCCCGGGGGTGGTGCATGAAGACCAGACAGGGTTCGTAAAAGGGAGACAACTGAATGTCAACGTGCGACGACTATTAGGGGTGATAATGATGCCCCCAGTGGGGGGGGAGGCAGAGATAGTGGCGGCAATGGATGCAGAGAAGGCATTTGATAGGGTGGAGTAGGAGTATTTATGGGAAATGTTAAGGAGGTTTGGGTTCGGGAACGGGTTTATTAGCTGGGTCAAACTTCTTTATGGGGCTCCAACGGCAAGTGTAGTTACGGGTCGACAAAGATCGGAGTATTTCCGACTATATAGGGGAACAAGACAGGGATGCCCGCTGTCTCCATTGTTGTTCGCGTTGGCAATTGAACCTCTGGCCATGGCGTTGAGAGACTCCAGGAAATGGAGAGGGGTGATTAGAGGGGGAGAAGAACACCGAGTCTCACTACACGCAGATGACCTATTGTTATACGTGTCGGACCCAGCGGGGGGGATGATAGAGGTTATGCGAATGTTGAGGGAGTATAGGCTAAACATGGGGAAGAGTGAATTATTTGTGATACATCCAAGGGACCAGAGTAGAGAGATAGAAGGCCTGCCTCTAAGGAAAGTGGAAAGAAACTTCCGATACCTGGGGATTCAGATCGCTAGGAGCTGGGGAACCTTGCACAGACTTAATCTGACACGGCTGGTAGAACAAATGGAGGAGGACTTCAAGAGGTGGGACATGCAGCCTCTGTCGTTGGCGGGCAGGGTGCAGGCAATTAAGATGATGGTCCTCCCGAGGTTCTTATTTGTATTTCAATGTCTCCCTATACTAATCACTAAGGCCTTTTTCAATAAAATAGACAGGAGCCTCACGAGCTTCGTGTGGGCAGGGAAAGTTCCGAGAGTAAGGAGGGGGTTCCTTCAGCGTAGTAGGGACAGAGGAGGATTGGCACTACCGAACTTGGGAGATTATTATTGGGCCGCCAATGTGGCAATGATACGTAAATGGATGATGGAGGGTGAGGGAGCGGCGTGGAAAAGACTGGAGAGAAAGTCCTGTAAAGGGACGAGTTTAGAGGCGCTGGTGACGGTGCCGCTACCGTTCTCGCCCAAAACGTTTACCACGAACCCGGTGGTGGCGGCAACATTGAATATCTGGGGACAGTGGAGGCGGCAGAGAGGGGTGCGGGGTGCCCTGGTGGGGTCCCCAATTAGGAACAATCATAGGTTCGCCCCAGGAAGAATGGATGGAGGGTTTCAGAGCTGGCACCAGTTGGGAATTAGGAGGGTGGGAGATTTATTTATAGATGGGACTTTTGCGAGCTTGGGAGCATTGGAGGAAAAGTATAAGTTGCCCTGGGGAAACTTCCTGAGATATATGCAGGTGAGGGCGTTTACTAGACAACAGGTGAGGGACTTTCCGCTGCTCCCGACACAGGGGACTCAGGATAGAGTGCTTTCAGGGGTGTGGGTCGGAGAGGGCAAGGTGTCAGAGATATACCGAGAGATGAGGGAAGAGGGGGAGGAGTTGGTGGGTGAGCTAAAAGGAAAGTGGGAAGAAGAACTAGGGGAGGAGATAGAGGAGGGTATGTGGGCTGATGCCCTAAGCAGAGTAAATTCCTCTTCCTCATGCGCCAGGCTTAGCCTGATTCAATTTAAGGTGCTACATAGGGCACACATAACGGGAGCAAGATTGAGCAGGTTCTTTGGAGTGGAGGACAAATGTGGGAGGTGCGGCGGGAGCCCAGCAAACCACGCACATATGTTTTGGGCGTGCCCGGCACTGGAGGGGTATTGGAAGGGAGTGACGGGAGTGATTTCGAAGGTGGTGAAGGTCCGGGTCAAACCAGGCTGGGGGCTAGCTCTATTTGGAGTTGCGGAAGAGCCGGGAGTGCAGGAGGCGAAAGAGGCCGAAGTTGTGGCCTTTGCGTTCCTAGTAGCCCGGCGTAGGATCCTACTCATGTGGAAGGAGGCGAAACCCCCCGGACTGGAGGCCTGGGTAAATGATATGGCGGGGTTCATTAAACTGGAGCAGATAAATTTTGCCCTGAGAGGATCGGCTCAAGGGTTCACCAGGCGGTGGCAGCCATTTCTCGACTACCTAGGGGAACGTTAGAGGGAAGACAGATGACCAGCAGCAGCAACCCAGGGGGGGGGGGGGGGTTTAGTTTAGTTTATGTCAAAAGATTATGGGACTTAGTTATTTGTGTATTGTTAAAAATGTCTTTACTGTTACGTTTGCTTTGTAAGAGGGAAAAAATTGTTGTTTGGAAAAAAATTTCAATAAAATATATTTTAAAAAAAAGAAATTGGCCGGTACGATGTTGGGGCATCACAGAGACGTGGCTGCAAGTGGATCAGGGCTGAGATCTAAATATCCAAGGATATGTGTCCGATCGAAAGGACAGACAGGGGATGGATTTTGTGAGGGCCACGAAGAATCCAGCACGAGTTTGGAGAGTCGCAAAGAAAATAACTTGGGGAGGGGGTGGGGGGGTTAGTGGGGAGGGTTGGGGTGGAGGGGCTAGCAGGGCGGGTTTGGGGATGTGTGTTGGGGGGCTGAGAGGGGGTGGGAGGGGGTTTGAGGGGGAGGAGGGGAGTGGGGGAGGAAGTGAGGGGGATGAGGGATGGAGCGGGTGGGGAGGGGGGTGGGGGGAGGAAGTGAGGGGGTGAGGAGGGGTCGGGGGTGTGAGGGGGAGGGGGGGGTTAGCAGGGGGTTGGGTGTTGAGGGGTTAGCAGGGCGGGTTTGGGGATGTGTGTGGGGGGGCTGAGAGGGGGTGGGAGGGGGTTTGAGGGGGAGGAGGGGAGTGGGGGAGGAAGTGAGGGGGATGAGGGATGGAGCGGGTGGGGAGGGGGGTGGGGGAAGGAAGTGAGGGGGTGAGGAGGGGTCGGGGGTGTGAGGGGGCGTGGAGGGGGAGGGGGGGTTAGCAGGGGGGTTGGGTGTTGAGGGGTTAGCAGGGCGGGTTTGGGGATGTGTGTGGGGGGGCTGAGAGGGGGTGGGAGGCGGGACGGGGTTTGAGGGGAGAGTGGGGGGAGGAAGTGAGGGGGGAGAATAGAGGCCGTGTGCTGGCTTTGTAGCCGATGGCCTGTTTCAAGGTGTTGTTTTGAATTGAACCGCCCGTTGTGGGAGAGGAGGGGTTTCCCCACTCACTCTCTCACACGGTGCCCTATGTTGGTGTGCCCTTTCCCGGTGGTCTGTGCTGCTCGTTGGGCACCTTTCTGCCGGTGTGGGGCTGCCATTGGGGACGGGGTAGTTGTGTGTGTGTGTACTGAAGATTTTTGTATCTTGTGAATGCTTTTGTTATGTCACTGTTGAGTTGTTAATAAACCAAAATACTACTCCCCCAAGATGTGGAGATGCCGGCGTTGGACTGGGGTGAGCACAGTAAGAAGTCTTACAACACCAGGTTAAAGTCCAACAGGTTTGTTTTGAATCACTAGCTTTCGGAGCGCTGCTCCTTCCTGAATGAAGAGGTGGGTTCCAGAAACATATACAGACAAAGTCAATGATGCAAGACAATACTTTGAATGCGAGTCTTTGCAGGTAATTAAGTCTTTACAGGTCCAGACAGAGCAACTGGAGAGAGGGGTAACCCCAGGTAAAGAGGTGTGAATTACCTCAAGCCAGGACAGTTGGTAGGATTTTGCAAGCCCAGGCCAGATGGTGGGGGGGTGAATGTAATGAGGCATGAATCCAAGGTCCCGGTTGAGGCCGGACTCATGCATGCGGAACTTGGCTCTAAGTTTCTGCTCTGCGATTCTGCGCTGTCGTGCGTCCTGAAGGCCGCCTTGGAGAACGCTTACCCGGAGATCAGAGGCTGAATGCCCTTGATTGCTGAAGTGTTCCCCGACTGGAAGGGAACATTCCTATCTGGCGATAGTTGCGCGATGCCCGTTCATCCGTTGTTGCAGCGTCTGCATGGTCTCGCCAATGTACCACGCTTCGGGACATCCTTTCCTGCAGCGTACGAGGTCGACAACATTGGCCAAGTCGCACGAGTATGTACCGTGTACCTGGTGGGTGGTGTTCTCACATGTAATGGTGGTATCCATGTCGATGATCTGGCACGTCTTGCAGAGATTGCCATGGCAGGGTGGTGTGGTGTCGTGGTCGCTGTTCTGAAGGCTGGGTAGTTTGCTGCAAACAATGGTCTGTTTGAGGTTGCACGTTTGTTTGAAGGCAAGTAGTGGGGGTGTGGGGTTGACCTTGGCAAGATGTTCGTCTTCATCGATGACGTGTTGAAGGCTGTGAAGAAGATGTCGTAGTTTCTCCGCTCCGGGGAAGTACTGGACGACGAAGGGTATTCTGTCGGTTGTGTCCCGTGTTTGTCTTCTGAGGAGGTGGGTGTGGTTTTTTTGCTGTGGCGCGTTGGAACTGTCGATCGATGAGTCGAGCGCCATATCCCGTTCGTACGAGGGCATCTGTCAGCGTCTGTAGATGTCGGTTACACTCCTCCTCGTCTGAGCAGACCCTGTGTATACGGAGGGCTTGTCCATAGGGGATGGCTTCTTTAATGTGTTTTGGGTGGAAGCTGGAGAAGTTGCGCATCGTGAGGTTATCCGTGGGCTTGCGGTAAATCAGCCATGATCGAATGACAGAGCAGACTCGATGGGCCGAATGGCCTAATTCTGCTCCTCTATCTTATGGTCTAACCCTTGATTCCCTCACTGATCAATAATCTATCTCAGCCTTAAATATACACAAGGACTCTGCCCCACAGCTCTCACAGTTCCAAAGATCACAACCCTCAGAGAAGAAATTCCTACTCATCTTAAATTGGCCCCTCTTTATTCTGAGGCTGTGCCCTGTGGTCCCAGACTCTCCCATAAGGGGAAACACCCTCTCAGCATTTACCCTGTCAAACCCCTTAAGAATCCTGGATGTTTCAATGAGGTCGCCTCTCATTCTTCTAAATTCCGAAGAGTAGAGTCCCAGCCTGTTGAACCTTTGCTCCGAAGCAATCCCTCCATAATGGGGATCATCCATTCTCTGAACATTGTCTGATCCGTCTCCAATGAAATAATGAGTACAATTCACCCAAACAATGACGAGGACGCGATGATTCAGCAGACTTCAAACTAATCCGCCGTCGGGCACGTTTAGCAGGGTGTGTCTCGGCAGTTGCAGCCCCGACAATACACCTTGGTGTTCAAAGGCACTTAGCCATTTTCTTTTGGCTGAGGAGAGTTTCTCTCTGCCGAGGCCACACTCACGAGGGATTTCCTGCTGAGGCTCGCTGGCAGGATAGCCTCCTCGCAGATCGGGGTGCCATCGAGCAGGAAAGGTTCCTCGCGGATCCGGGTGCCATTTTGATCAGCAGCCCCAATCTTCCCCTCCCTTCACCGCTCGCTCTCACTGCTTTATTGACCCTCCTCACCCCCTCAACCTTGGGGAGGCCTGGGAACCCACTCACCCCCAAGTGGCAAGGCCCCCCCTTCGGGCCCGACCCCGGCCAGCCTGACATCCTGGCAGTGCCACCTGGGCACTCTGGAAGTGACGACCAGGAGGCACTGCCTGGGTGCCAGTTCGATGGTGCTAGGGGAGTGCCAGGGTGCCACCCTGCCCTGTCCCCGACCACCCGGGGTCTCCAATGGCCTGAGAGACCCTTACCCCCGGAGGTGCCGTTCTGCCTGGTCCATGTTTGTGTGGACAAGTACTAAATGGCGTCCTGGCGGGGCCTCGCAGGCGCGGCCGTTCGGTCCCAGGCGCCGGGTGAATCTGGCGTCCGAGTATTAAAATGACCCATTAAGCTCATTTAAAATATTTAGATCTGGATCTCACCCAGCCGAGCGTGTCGGGTGACTGGCAATCGCCTGGCGCCCGGCTCGGAGTCCGATGTGGGGCTCTCCCGCTATTCACCTATTGTGCCCGGTGTGGAATCGCCCTAATTGTCATTTTGGGCGAGTCTGGTGCGATGTTTTCTGTCGGTTGTTGGGCTGAAATCCAGATCTGTATTCACCCAGACTCAGTCATTGTTTGGAGGCTTGAGGAATTTCCCACTGGCCAAGCCCATACTTTGAATTTATTTCTGCAATGGGGAAGCACAGTTTCTGGCCAGGCGAGTGTCTCGACGATCTGCCGCCATTTTGAAATGGTGCTCCGGTCACAAAGAGAGGTTGAGGGCCCCCTACACCCCCACCCATAGACTATTGTAGCCAGCTGAGTTGGCCACTTCCCGACTTAAAATGGAGAACCGCAAAGGCTGAAGGGAAATTCAGCCAACACAGGCAAAGACTAGCAAATACAGAAATCATGTGTATTGAAACCTGTAAGGAACCAGACAGCACTGAAACCAGCAGCCATCTGCATAGTAATGCAGCAGCCATCTACATAGTAATGTGCGATTCCCAGGCCCAATGGCAACAGTTAAGGTAAATAAAGCCAAGCCAGACTCCTCGGCGCCAGCAGGAGCCAAGACAAAGGAAGGCCAACGAGCATTTAGGGACTGCCTAGCGATCAGGGAACCGCTCCAGCATTGGAGAAATCGATCCAAGTGATCGGAAAGTAGTCCAATCACTTGGAACCAGGTACGGGGTCCGCCCCGAAGGCCAGGAAGCCCCTGGGGACTATAAAGTAAAGCCCCCAAGTTCAAATCGTCCTTCTTTGGCAGGGTCACTCAGCAACTTGAATCAACCCATGAGAGTGACCTGTCCAAGCTGCCGCATCAACCAAGTAAGTCTCAAGTCAACGCTCGCTATGAGATAGGCGCTCCTGGCTACCAGTCCGTACCAACTTTTGAATCCTGCAGACTCAGGACCTGAACGAAAGGCCATTTGTTCCCCTGACCTGGTGGGCCAGTCCGAAGCTAAATATAGGCCTTTTAATGATAGGAATAGCCTAGAAAGTAGAGTTTATGCATGAATAGTGATTTACTGTGCATAATAAATGTGCTTTGATTTAAATCTTACTAATTGGTGTCTTGAGTTATTGATCATTACTTGAACTTGAACCTCGTGGCGGTATCATAAAGATACCTGGCGACTCTAGAGCAAAGGTTATAAAACAGAGCCAATTGAACCAACCAAAAGTTAACAACACTATGCGACCCCCCCACAGACATGGGGAACACCCCAAACCTCGATACTGATGGGCAACCACCCCCATCAATAAAGGTAAGCGTGAGCCCCCCACCACCCAGGCATAAGGGTGACCCTGCCCCACACCCATCTATCCTTATGGGCATCGCACCACCCCCCTCCGCAAGTGGGAACACCCTGCTACGGGGTCGCTTAACTAAAAGTCTATGTGACCCTCCCTCCCCATTCTACACAGGCCCCCGCCATCCATCCTCCTTGGCATCGGGGAACCCAGGCCATCCCAGTGAACAAACCCTGCCATGGGGTCGCTGAAGGTTAGTGCTGCCAGGGTGCCAGGCCTGGTCACTGACCACCCAGGGTCTCCAATGGCTTCCGAACACCCCCCCCCCCCCCACCCCCTGGCCTGGCGATCATAAAACAAAATAATCACAGCAGGTCTGACAGCGGGGGGAGAAAGGAGATGATGTTTCGAGTCTGCATGGCTCATTGTCAAGGCTTTGTTTATAAATCCTGGTTTAACATATCGGTAGGCAATGTGTCTGCAAACGGCGCAATTAAGATGTCATAAAAGTGAGATAATCATTCATTTGAACTCTATGTTGGCTTACAAAGAGATGTTGAATGGAACTTTATTATGATTCCCCCAGAGAGTGGATATTTTGAGAGATTCGGCGGAATTCTCCATTCCTGAGTTGATGCCGGGGCAGGATTCGCGGAGTTCTATGACAGCACAGTTGGCACGGCACCTGGACCCATTCAACAACTGTTCGCACCAGCTCCACGTGGAACGGAATAAATTCCAATGGGAAACGGTGCGAGATTGGTTGGATTCGTGATTGACACTCAGGAGGCTGACAAGCTGCAGCCGCATATACGCACTTCACGCCCCACACCCACACCATCCCAGCCGACAGGATGGCAGCGAGGAGAGTGGACAGCACCTCCGTTCTATGGACACCGAGCTTGAGACTCTGCTGGACACCGTGGAGAGGCAGGCGACCCTGCACCCCAGCCCGGGTAGGAGGCTGCCAGCTGCCGCCGTTCACTGGGCCTGGGTGCGGGGGCTGTAAGTGCCGTCAGCAACACCGCGCGGACCAGCCAGCAGTGCCGTCAGAAACTACACCACCTCCTCAGGGCGGCCAGGGTGACTAGGCAGCACAACCCTGGCACCAAGACCCATCACTCACACCAGTTACTCCAACTCCCCCCACCCTACCACCCAGAGGGCATCCAAACCCCCTCCCTGCACCATATGCTGACACCCATACGGGTTGCCACGGCCGGGTGATCATTGCAGTCCCCAGCTACGTACCCCCTGGGCTGTATGCGTCGGACTGTCGAACACTGTCGATTCTGTTCCCCTTCTCCCCCGGCCAGGAGAAGGCCGTCCATAACCACCGGGAGTGGGAACAGACTGAAGGGGGACTGCCGGACCTGCGGCCCCTCACCGCGCGGCAGGACAGTGGGCCCTGGACGCCGGTTGGCGGGCCGGAGGAAAGGGCAGTCACCGGGGTGGAGGTTGGCATCGGGCGAGGAAGTAAGACCTGATGCACGATCAATTGCACAAAGACTAAAGTTGGGTACAACTGTGGCTTTATTACAGTCAGATGCGCGGCCTCCTGCTGCAGCTGGCGAAATGGCAGGGCACTGGAGGTCATGCATATTTATACAGTTCTCCCTGGGCGGAGCCAGCCGGCAGGAGCTACCGGCGAACCTGTAGTGCAGGTCCTACCTTACATCTCCTACTACAGTGGATCACCACATTCACCCCCTGTTCAAAATGAGTCTGGCGGGGGTGACGTGAAACTGTATACAATTAGTGCAATTATGTACAGTGGTGGGAAAAAAAAAAAAAAGGTCCATGTTGGCGGTCCAGAGTCTGTCAAAGGTTGAGCCGGTCCGGTGCTTTGGTGCTTCGTTGGGAGCGGCCAAGTGGCCGCCCGTATTTAGCGGGTATCGCCGGCGTAAATCACAACAGGTCCTTACTGGCGGGACCTGGCTCCACGGGTGGCCTCCTCTGGGGGGGGGGGGGCAATCTGGCCCCGGGGGGTGCCCCCACGGTGGCCTGGCCCGCGATCGGGGCCCACCGATCCGCAGGCGGCCCTGTGCCGTAGGGGCACTCCTTCCCTCCGCACAAATCATCCGCATACAGAGATACCCGGTGTTCTTCTCCTCCCCTAAACACTCCCCTCCACTTCCTGGAACCCCTCAGTGCCATGGCCAGGGGCTCAATCGCCAGTGCAAACAATAACGGAGACAGGGGACATCCCTGCCTCGTCCCTCTGTGAAGCCGGAAATAATCAGACCCCCGTCCATTCGTAACCACACTCGCCATCGGTGCCCTATACAGCAGCTGTACCCATCCGATATATCCATCTCCGAAGCCAAATCTCCTCAGCACCTCCCACAGATAATCCCACTCCACTTTATCAAATGCTTTCTCGGCATCCATCGCCACCACTATCTCCGCCTCCCCCTCTGGTTGGGGCATCATCATTACCCCTAGCAACCTCCGTATGTTCGTGTTCAGCTGTCTCCCCTTCACAAACCCAGTCTGGTCCTCATGTACCACCCCCGGGACACAGTCCTCTATCCTCGTCGCCATTACCTTGGCCAGAATCTTAGCATCCACAGTTAAAAGAGAAATGGGCCTATAGGATCCGCATTGCAGCGGGTCTTTTTCCTTCTTTAGGAGGAGCGATATCTTTGCCTCTGACATAGTCGGGGGCAACTGCCCCCTTTCCCTCGCCTCATTAAAGGTTCTCGTCAGAAGGGGGCCGGCAAGTCCATATACTTCCTATAAAATTCCACCGGGAATCCGTCTGGTCCCGGGGCCTTCCCCGCCTGCATGCTCCCAATCCCTTTCACTACCTCCTCCATCTCAATCTGTGCTCCCAGTCCCGCCCTCTCTTGCTCCTCCACCTTAGGGAATTCCAGCTGATCCAGAAAGCACATCATTCTCTCCTTCCCTTCCGGGGGCTGAGCTTTATATAATCTTTCGTAGAATACCTTGAACACCCCATTTACTCTCTCCACTCCCCGCTCCATCTCTCCCACCTCGTCTCTCACACCCCTATCTCCCTCGCTGCTCCCCTCTTCCTCAGTTGGTGGGCCAGCAACCGGCTCGCCTTCTCCCCATATTCGTACTGTACACCCTGTGCCTTCCTCCATTGTGCCTCTGCATTACCCGTAGTCAACAAGTCAAATTCTACATGTAGCCTTTGCCTTTCCCTGTACAGTCCCTCCTCCGGTGCCTCCGCATATTGTCTGTCCACCCTCAAAAGTTCTTTCAGCAACCGCTCCCTTTCCCTACCCTCCTGCTTTCCTTTATGTGCCCTAATAGATATCAGCTCCCCTCTAACCACTGCCTTCAACGCCTCCCAGACCACTCCCACCTGAACCTCCCTATTGTCATTACGCTCCAAGTACCTTTCAATACACCCCCTCACCCTTAAACATATCCCCTCATCTGCCAATAGTCCCATGTCCATTCTCCAGGGCGGGTGCTGTTCTTTTTCCTCCCCTATCTCCAGGTCCATCCAATGTGGAGCATGGTCCGAGATAGCTATTGCCATGTACTCCATCCCTGTCACCTTCGGGATCAGCGCCCTTCCCAATACAAAAAAGTCTATCCGTGAATATACTTTATGGACATAGGAGAAAAACGAGAACTCCTTACTCCTAGGCCTGCTAAATCTCCAGGCGTCTACTCCTCCCATCTGCCCCATAAAGTCCTTGAGCGCCCTAGCTGCAGCCGGCCTCCTCCCGGTCCTGGACCTCGATCTGTCCAGCCCTGGGTCAAGCACCGTATTAAAGTCTCCCCCCATTACCAACTTTCCCGCCTCTAGGTCCGGGATACGTCCCAACATTCGCCTCATAAAATTGGCATCATCCCAGTTCGGGGCATATACGTTCACTAGAACCACCGTCTCCCCTTGCAATCTGCCACTCACCATCACGTATCTACCCCCGCTATCCGCCACTATGGTCTTTGCCTCAAACAGTACCCGTTTCCCCACTAATATAGCCACCCCCCTGTTCTTTGCGTCTAACCCCGAATGAAACACCCGCCCCGCCCATCCTTTGCGTAGTCTGACCTGGTCTATCAGTTTCAAATGCGTCTCCTGCAACATAACCACATCTGCCTTTAATTTCTTTAGGTGTGCGAGTACCCGCGCCCTTTTAATCGGCCCGTTCAGCCCTCTCACGTTCCACGTGATCAGCCGGGTTGGGGGGCTCTTTACCACCCCCCCTTGTCGACTAGCCATCCCCTTTTTTAATCCAGCTCCTCACCCGGTTCCCACGTAGCCGTATCTCCCACCGACGGCGCCCTCCCGCCTCGACCACCCCACCCCGTACCAGCTCCCCCTTCTCCCCAGCAGCAGCAACCCAATTAATCCCCCCCCTCCCCCCTCCCCGCTAGATCCTCTTCTAGCGTAATTGCACCCCCCATGTTGCTCCCAGAAGTCAGCAAACTCTGGCTGACCTCGGCTTCCCCCCGTGATCTCGGCCCCCACTGTGCGAGGCCCCCTCCTTCCTGCTTCCCTGTTCCCGCCATGATTACCATAGCGCGGGAACAAAGCCCGTGTTTCCCACTTGGCCCCGCCCCCTATGGCCGGCGCCCACTATTCCTCATCCTTCCCCCTCCCCTCCCCAACGACATGGGAAGAGAGAAAAGTTACAGGGTCGCAAGATTAACAACTTGAGAAATCATCCCTTCCCCCTTTTTCCCCCCCTTCACCCCACGTAATCACACCACCACTTTGTCCCAAACGTTCTTTTTCTGGCCCGCCTATTCCAGCTGCTCCTCCACAATAAATGTCCACGCCTCTTCTGCCGTCTCAAAGTAGTGGTGCTTCCCTTGGAGTGTGACCCACAGTCTTGCCGGTTGCAGCATTCCAAATTTGACCTTCCTTTTGTGAAGCACCGCCTTGGCCCGATTGAAACTTGCCCTCCTTCTCGCCACCTCCGCACTCCAATCTTGATATACGCGGATCACCGCGTTCTCCCACCTACTGTTCCGAGTTTTCTTCGCCCATCTGAGGACCATCTCTCTGTCATTATATCGGAGAAATCTCACCACTATGGCTCGAGGTATTTCTCCAGCCCTCGGTCTTCGCGTCATAACTCAATAAGCTCCCTCCACCTCCAATGGGCCCATCGGGGCCTCCGATCCCATTAACGAGTGAAGCAACGTGCTCATATATGCCCCGACGTCCGCCCCCTCCGCACCTTTGGGAGGACCAAGAATCCTTAAATTCTTCCTCCTCGCATTATTCTCCAACACCTACAGCCTTTCCACACACCTTTTGTGTTGTGCCTCGTGCATCTCTGTCTTCACCACCAGGCCCTGTATTTCGTCTTCATTATCAGCGGCCTTTGCCTTCACAACCCGAAGCTCCTGCTCCTGGGTCTTTTGTTCCTCCTTTAGCCCTTCAATCGCCTGTAATATTGGGGCCAGCAGCTCCTTCTTCATCTCCTTTTTAAGTTCTTCCACACAGCGCCGCAGGAACTCTTGTTGGTCAGGGCCCCATACTAGGCGGCCACCTTCCGACGCCATCTTGCTTTGTGCTTGTTTTCCTTGCCGCTGCTCTAGAGGATCCTCCGCAATCCGGCCACCTTCCTCTCCTTTTTCCATCTGTGTCCAGGGGGAATTCCCTTCTGGTTTACCGCACAGTGTTTTTAGCCGTTAAAATTGCCGTTGGGGCTCCTATTAAGAGCCCAAAAGTCCGTTCCACCGGGAGCTGCCGAAACGTGCGACTTAGCTGGTCATCGCCGCACCCGGAAGTCTGTGGGAGCAAGTTGTCCACATGCTGAATGAGGCACTCGGGTCGGGAAAATTTCAATAATCCATTCGCCAATTGTCTATGAAAAATGGAGCGGGTGTTGTGGAAACCTTGTGGAAGGCATGTCCACATGTATTGCTGTCCCTGGAAGGTGACCGCAAATTTATACTGGCAATTTTTATCCAATGGAATGGACCAAAGGCCATTGCTAATGTCCAGAACCGTGAAAGATTTTGACTGTAGTCCCTGCTTTAACATGGTCTCGGGACCCGTGGCAACGGTGGGGGCTGCTAACGGAGTTACTTTGTTTAATTCTCTATAATCGATGGTCAGTCTCCATGAACCATCTGGTTTTCTTATGGGCCAAATCGGGGCATTGTTTGTTGAGGCTACGGGCCAAATCACACCTTGATCCAATAAACTTTGAATTACCTTAGCTATTTCTCCTTCGGCTTGCTGTGGAAAACCGTATTGTTTCTGGGGCTTAGGATCGGGACCTGTAATGGTGACCACTCCTGGAATTTTACCACAATCGTGTTTGTGCTGGGCAAAAGATGCATTGTGTTTCTTCAAGACTTCCCTAATTGTTTTGTCTGTGGTAAGGGTTTGTGGATCAAACCAGTAATCTCCCACTGAGCTAATCCTGTGTTCGTCGTCTCCTACTGTGAGCATGGCGGGGGCTCGAGCTGCTCGAGCCATTTTCCACACACACTTATTCACGGGGCCAAATGAAAGGTTGTGTGAGCTCACAAAATCTATCCCCAAGATGTGCTCTGCTGTCTGGGGTAAATCTACCAAAACGACTGAGTGCTTGGTTCTAATGTTACTGATCTGAATATCCACAGGGGCCGTAATGTGTCCCTGCTGGAGGTGTCCTGTAAATCCACTGAGAGTGATAGTGTCTGTAGTGGGCCATATATCTTGCTGGTACATTGTAGAGGAGTTTAACGTGGTTCGGGACCCTCCTGTGTCCCAAAGGAACTCTACAGGGTGTCCCTGGACTGTGCCTGTGACTACCGGTTTTCCGGACGTGTCCCAAAGTGTGTCGCAGACCCAGGTTGGGGATTCCGAACACCGTCAATCAGTGCCATTTATGGCCAAATTATCTGAATGGGCGCTAACGCTGTGGATAGGCCTGGCAATGTTCCTATGTGGGGCATTTGCATGCTGATTCCATTGCGGGTTCGGGGGGCATTGCATTCTCGGGCGTAATGTCCCATCTGTCCACAATTGTAGCATTCTTGCGCTTTAGGGTGCTGCGTGTTATTTCTACCTTAATTTACCAATGCGGAGTCTTGATGTGTCCTTACTGGATTCATGTTTGCTTCTACCTTCTCCTGCTCTGGCTTTTTATGTAGGGATTGTTCCCAAGCTCTAGAGAGTCTCTTCAGAACCCACACTTCATTTGTGTGCCGGGTCTGAGGGGTCATAATTTGCACATGCTTTTTGTCCTGCCGCCGAGGCGTGGGAGACTAAAATACGGGTCCATTTGGCCGTATTGTCTGCAGTTAAATGGGCGCGGGCTAAATTTCTAAACACTGCTGTGAAGTGTATCCAGAGGAGTCCAGCAAATGCTGTTGGATGCTCTCCTTCCTTCTGCCTACATCGGTTGATGTAGGGGATCCTTCTACGGGATCTCCTCTATTATAGCCAATTGCATCTAGGATGGCTGTTTTCATATCCTGGAGGCTACCTCCTCCGACATTTTGTGGGTTGGGAAGGGCTGAACTAACAGACGGGTCAAGGCTCATTACTATGAGTTTCACTTCTTCCTGCTCGTCCAGACCATACATGACGGTCTGTTGTCTAACTCGCTCAAAGAAATGGTGTGGGTCTGATGTTGGGTGAACGATTTCTATTTTATCACGGGCAACCCTTAACTGGGTGATGGTTAGTGGGGTGGTGTACACAAAATCGGGTTGGTCTTCTGTCGGTACTCTGCGCTGTGTGGTGATGGGATTCATAGGGTTGTGTGCTGCCTGTGCAGTCGGTGGTGCGGGTGCTTTCCTTTTCGGGGCCTGGGGGCTCTATTCTGAATCTCTGTTCCATTTACGTACCGATGGGCAGTTTCGTTAAGTTCCTGCCAATCGGGGCCATCTTCCTGGTCTAAATTTGGTCCAAAGGTATCTCTGAACCCATTCTGAACTGAGAGTAGTGACTCTAATTGTGACATTTTCTGCCTGCATTTGGCATGGTCTACCGAACTCTGTCTTTGTTCCATGGTGGAACTGTGGAGTGCTCCTAGGGCTGCTTTTAAGTCCTCGCATTGCTTCTTTAATTGCTCCACTTGGTGTTCCGTTTCTTCCCTTACCAAAACTGCGCGTTGCGTGTCTTGGTTGGCCTTATCATATTGGGTCTGAAAGCTGCTTAGGTGAGCAAGACAAGATTGGTGTGCCCGTTTGACATCAGCCATCTCCTTGTTCTTCGCTGCTAGCTGCTCTCGGAGTTGCTCATTTACTTTTTCGCATTCACTAATGTTTCCCTCATTACTCTTCTCTTTCTCTAAAAGCTGTCTGCGGAGCATCCTCACAACCTCCTCTGTGCCTCGCAATTGTGCCAAACAGGACACGATTGCCATCGGCTTACGAACTCTACCTAAACTCTTTCTATGGATCTTGGTCAGGTTATCCCACCAAGTTTGTCCTATACTACCAGGACCTGTCTCTTCATTTGCACAAAACTCAGACCATAGGGGCCATCCTTTCTTCTTTAGGTACTTCCTAATTTCCTCTTCCCATGTGGGACACTGCTCTGCTCTATTGGTCGCTGCGACCTCGAATTCCTGTGGGTACATAAGGTGTTCCATTGCCTTCATTGCCATTTCTACAACTATGTCTCTGTATCTCTACCGTGAATTTGGGACAGGGGGGAATAAAGCGGTGATGCAAACAGCGGATACGGCTTAAGCTATTTTCCGGTTCACACAACTCCCGAAAGTTCACGCAACAAAATCTAACGAGTTTACCTTATATTGCTGTTAGTACGCATGCAAATTACTACACACTTCCGATTCTTGGAGGTTTGAACGATATTGGTCTTACACTTGAGGTTTCTTGCACTTTTCCAATTGGGTTTCTAATTCAAACGTTTTGTGGGTTCTCTCGGTGTGACAAAATCACTTCTGGGTCGAGTCCCGGCAGAGTCGCCAATAAATGTTGCTATATTTACTTGCTATAAATATGGCAGTCAATAAGGTTGCCCTTCTTTTAGCTAGATATTGATATTATATTACTTTCAGAGTCGCTAGGTATCAAATAATACCACCACAAGGTTCAACCAGGTATCGATCAAAGAGCCAAACAACCAGTTAGTTAGTTCAAGATCAATGATACTTTATTTACACCCCAGATTACTTATACATGCAACATAAACACTACGAGCTAAACTACACCTAACAACTATGACAACTTGTACTTAACTTCAGGCACCCGGCTTAGGTCAGAGGAACAGTGGCCTTTGTTTGAATCTGGATCTGATGGGTCTGGAGAAGTAACTGTGGTTCAGCTGGGCTCATCCGTCTGGTAGCGAGCGTTGAACTTGAACTTGCTTCTGGTCGTGGTGCTGCAGTTGGAGATGGACGTTGCCGGAGCGCCAGGTCCAAAAGAGACCGAACACGTGGCAGTGTCTCTCTTTACCCTTGGGGGGTTTCGCACTCTTTTGGGCGGTCCTCAGGTTTGGACCCAATTGATTGGGCAGCTTCTCGATCACTGCCTTCGATCTGAACCAATAAAGGGGCGGGTGCCTTGATGGCTGGGCGTGTCCTAAGCGGTCATTGACCTTGCTGTTTATGCTTCCTGAGTAAAGGTAGTGGTGCCAAAATGCCTGGGCTTGTATTGGTTACCTGAGTATCAGTCCTTTGTCTTATGGAGATGGGCCATTAAAATGCTAATCGGTTGGGGGGTTTCGATGCTGTCTGGATTCTCTGCTCACGAATATACATGCAGGCTATGTACATTGTCCATATTTCCCTTTAGGCTTTGCGAACGTCCCTGTTTCTTGTTGTAAGTGGCCATCCCAGATGGCTACACAGCAAATGCTTCAGAACCATCGGTTCTGCCAGTCTGTGAATCAGACTCAAGGTAAGCTGCGTGGTGACAGGCAGCTGAAGTCACATGAGTATTAGCCACCTAAAATTTGACAGAGGAAACCTTACACCTGCTGCTATCTCTTCGCTGTGTAAGACCCTAGCTTCAATTTTAATTCCTCGAAACCACTTAAAACACTATAGGTCTGCCATGTGGAAGATTCTGAAGTTCATAAATGAGAGACTGAGGTAACGATAATCGGTAAAAGTGCATCACTTTATCTTTATTTAATCTGTTGCATTTAATTTGAGGTAAGCGTGAGAGAAGTTTTAAAAACCTTCATTTTAAACTCACAAAAGCTTGCTGGTGAAATTCTTTAATTGCAATCCACACTCCGAGAGCAAGAAAAGACACATCTCTCACATACAAGGCACACTGATCATGGGCAGTAATGGCAGCACACAGACACGTCCGTCTGTGACAGAGGAGAAAAGTGCAGCGGAAGCAGTGCAGAGAAAGCTGACTCGAGGGGTGAAGGGGTTAGTTTTCCGGCGAGAGGTTGAGCAGGTTGGGGTCTGTACTCTTTGGAGTTTAGAAGACTGAGAGTTGATCTTACTGAAACATTTCAGATTCTGAGGCAGTTTCGACAGGGTGGATGCCGGGAGGGTGTTCCATTTAATTGGGGGAATCTAGACCTGGGGCAGGGGGAGGGGCACAGTTTCAAAATCCAGGGTCTCCCATTTAAGACGGAGCTGAGTACAGGAGCAAGGATCTCTTACTGCAGGAGTTTTTAGCCTGCGGGTCACCGTGAGCGGTCCAGAAGGGTCTCGAACAATCAGTCGCAGAGCGATCGGTCGAGGAACAATCAGCCTCGGTGTTCCCAATCATGGGAGAAGCATCCAATGGCCGTGGCCGGCTTTTAAATTGAGAATGGCGGCCGCAACCATCTTTTAAATTGAGAATGGCGGCCGCAACCTCCTTTTAAATTGAGAATGGCGGCCGCAACCTCCTTTTAAATTGAGAATGGCGGCCGCAACCTCCTTTTAAATTGAGAATGGCGGCCGCAACCTCCTTTTAAATTGAGAATGGCGGCCGCAACCATCTTTTAAATTGAGAATGGCGGCCGCAACCTCCTTTTAAATTGAGAATGGCGGCCGCAACCTCCTTTTAAATTGAGAATGGCGGCCGCAACCTCCTTTTAAATTGAGAATGGCGGCCGCAACCATCTTTTAAATTGAGAATGGCGGCCGCAACCTCCTTTTAAATTGAGAATGGCGGCCGCAACCTCCTTTTAAATTGAGAATGGTGGCCGCAACCATCTTTTAAATTGAGAATGGCGGCCGCAACCTCCTTTTAAATTGAGAATGGCAGCTGCAACCTCCTTTTAAATTGAGAATGGCGGCTGCAACCATCTTTTAAATTGAGAATGGCGGCCGCAACCATCTTTTAAATTGAGAATGGCGGCTGCAACCATCTTTTAAATTGAGAATGGCGGCCGCAACCTCCTTTTAAATTGAGAATGGCGGCCGCAACCTCCTTTTAAATTGAGAATGGCGGCCGCAACCTCCTTTTAAATTGAGAATGGCGGCTGCAACCTCCTTTTAAATTGAGAATGGCGGCTGCAACCTCCTTTTAAATTGAGAATGGCGGCTGCAACCATCTTTTAAATTGAGAATGGCGGCTGCGACCATCTTTTAAATTGAGAATGGCGGCTGCAACCATCTTTTAAATTGAGAATGGCGGCTGCATCCATCTTTTAAATTGAGAATGGCGGCCGCAACCTCCTTTTAAATTGAGAATGGCGGCCGCAACCTCCTTTTAAATTGAGAATGGCGGCCGCAACCATCTTTTAAATTGAGAATGGCGGCTGCAACCATCTTTTAAATTGAGAATGGCGGCCGCAACCTCCTTTTAAATTGAGAATGGCAGCTGCAACCTCCTTTTAAATTGAGAATGGCGGCTGCAACCATCTTTTAAATTGAGAATGGCGGCTGCATCCATCTTTTAAATTGAGAATGGCGGCCGCAACCACCTTTTAAATTGAGAACGGCGGCTGCATCCATCTTTTAAATTGAGAATGGCGGCTGCATCCATCTTTTAAATTGAGAATGGCGGCCGCAACCTCCTTTTCAATTGAGAATGGCGGCCGCAACCTCCTTTTAAATTGAGAATGGCGGCCGCAACCATCTTTTAAATTGAGAATGGCGGCTGCAACCATCTTTTAAATTGAGAATGGCGGCTGCAACCATCTTTTAAATTGAGAATGGCAGCCGCATCCATCTTTTAAATTGAGAATGGCGGCTGCAACCACCTTTTAAATTGAGAATGGCGGCTGCAACCTCCTTTTAAATTGAGAATGGCGGCTGCAACCATCTTTTAAATTGAGAATGGCGGCTGCAACCTCCTTTTCAATTGAGAATGGCGGCTGCAACCACCTATTAAATTGAGAATGGCGGCTGCAACCTCCTTTTCAATTGAGAATGGCGGCTGCAACCATCTTTTAAATTGAGAATGGCGGCTGCAACCATCTTTTAAATTGAGAATGGCGGCTGCAACCATCTTTTAAATTGAGAATGGCGGCTGCAACCATCTTTTAAATTGAGAATGGCAGCCGCATCCATCTTTTAAATTGAGAATGGCGGCTGCAACCACCTTTTAAATTGAGAATGGCGGCTGCAACCATCTTTTAAATTGAGAATGGCGGCTGCAACCTCCTTTTCAATTGAGAATGGCGGCTGCAACCATCTTTTAAATTGAGAACGGCGGCTGCATCCATCTTTTAAATTGAGAATGGCGGCTGCAACCATCTTTTAAATTGAGAATGGCGGCTGCAACCTCCTTTTCAATTGAGAATGGCGGCTGCAACCATCTTTTAAATTGAGAATGGCGGCTGCAACCTCCTTTTCAATTGAGAATGGCGGCTGCAACCATCTTTTAAATTGAGAATGGCGGCTGCATCCATCTTTTAAATTGAGAATGGCGGCTGCAACCTCCTTTTAAATTGAGAATGGCGGCTGCAACCACCTTTTAAATTGAGAATGGCGGCTGCAACCATCTTTTAAATTGAGAATGGCGGCTGCAACCTCCTTTTCAATTGAGAATGGCGGCTGCATCCATCTTTTAAATTGAGAATGGCGGCTGCAACCATCTTTTAAATTGAGAATGGCAGCTGCAACCATCTTTTAAATTGAGAATGGCGGCTGCAACCTCCTTTTAAATTGAGAATGGCGGCTGCATCCATCTTTTAAATTGAGAATGGCGGCTGCAACCTCCTTTTAAATTGAGAATGGCGGCTGCAACCGCCTTTTAAATTGAGAATGGCGGCTGCAACCTCCTTTTAAATTGAGAATGGCGGCTGCATCCATCTTTTAAATTGAGAATGGCGGCTGCAACCTCTTTTTAAATTGAGAATGGCGGCTGCAACCTCCTTTTAAATTGAGAATGGCGGCTGCAACCTCCTTTTAAATTGAGAATGGCGGCCGCAACCTCCTTTTAAATTGAGAATGGCGGCCGCAACCTCCTTTTAAATTGAGAATGGCGGCTGCAACCTCCTTTTAAATTGAGAATGGCGGCTGCAACCTCCTTTTAAATTGAGAATGGCGGCCGCAACCTCCTTTTAAATTGAGAATGGCGGCTGCAACCACCTTTTAAATGAAACGATGCAGTCCTCCAGCCCGAAGCGGCGGCAGAGAGAGGGTCATGTGTCTGGCTTGTACACTGACATCACATGCCCTGTACTTCCTGACTTTTGGCATGAAATCATGGAGGAGATATTTCTCCATTTTCTAGCTGTGAACAAGCAAGGCAAGAGGACTGTGAATAACTGGAGATGGGTTGTTTTGTTCTAAGGAAGAGAAGGCCAGAGACACAAACAGGCCAGGATCTCAGAACAGAATCTGCTGAAGAGAGCTACTCAGGAGATTCCATGGCAGGACAAAGCAGTGCTGGTGTTAGCTCTGCACAGCTCCAGGGCCTTGGGTGAACAGCCAACAAAAAAAAACCTGAAATTGGGGACAAAGCAGTATGAAGATGATTTCTTGAGGTATGGCTTTGTTAATGGTGCTAATGCAAATCAGGCTGCAAAGCCTATCTGCATTTTATGTAGGGAAGTACTGGAAAATGAGAGTTTAAAACCCTCAAGACTACAAAAGAATTTGAAGGCCAAGCACGGCGAGTTTGAGGACACGCCTCTTGCTTTTATTTCAAAGGATGCAACGAGAACTTACATCATCAGCTGAAGTCCTTAGGAGAAATGTAACATTGAATGATAAAGCAAGTGCGATCGTGAGGACCAAGTAAACTCACCCGTCGCATTTCAGGTCAGCAAAAACGATGTGTCACGAAGGTCGGTTGATAAAAGTGGGTCCCGGTAAAAAAAAGTTTGAAAAACACTGTCTTACTGCAGCTGTACATAGGATTGGAAATGAAATGAAACAAAATGAAAATCGCTTATTGTCACAAGTAGGCTTCAAATGAAGTTACTGTTAAAAGCCCCTAAATTGGATTGGATTTGTTTGTTGTCACGTGTACCAAGATACAGTGAAAAGTATTTTTCTGCGAGCAGCTCAACAGATCATTAAGTACATGAAAAGAAAGGGCGGCACGGTGGATTAGCACTGCTGCCTCACAGCGCCGAGTTCCCAGGTTCGATCCTGGCTCTGGGTCACTGTCCGTGTGGAGTTTGCACATTCTCCCCGTGTTTGTGTGGGTTTCGCCCCCACAACCCAAAGATGTGCAGGTTAGGTGGATTGGGCACGCTAAGTTGCCCCTTAATTGGAAAAAATTAATTGGGTACTCTAAATTTTTTTTTTCAAGTACATGAAAAGAAAAGGAAATAAAAGAAAATACATAATAGGGCAACACAAGGTACACAATGTTACATAACACCGGCATCGGGTGAAGCA
This sequence comes from Scyliorhinus torazame, assembly GCF_047496885.1. NCBI lineage: Eukaryota > Metazoa > Chordata > Chondrichthyes > Carcharhiniformes > Scyliorhinidae > Scyliorhinus > Scyliorhinus torazame. Next base: position 180,946,519 of record NC_092711.1, on the reverse strand, counting down.
TACAGGGGTGTAGAGTTAATCAGGGCAGTCCATAAGGGGGTCGTTTAGGAGTCTGGTGACAGTGGGGAAGAAGCTGTTTTTGAGTCTGTTTGTGCGTTTTCTCAGACTTCTGTATCTCCTGCCCGATGGGAGTTGGAAGAGTGGGTAGGCCGGGTGGGAGAGATCTTTGATTATGAAGGGCCGTGATGAGACCGTACCTGGAGTATTGTTTGTAGTTTTGCTCTTCTTTTCTGAGGAAGGATGTACTTGCCCTAGAGGGGGAGCAGCAAAGATTCACCAGACTGATTTTGGGGATGGCAGAATTGTCGTATGAGGAGAGATCGGTCGACTGGGCCTGTTTTCACTGGAATTCAGAAGAATGAGAGGGTATCTAATTGAAACGTATAAAATCCTGACAGGGCCGGGCAGACTGGATGCAGGGATGTTGATTCCTCTGGCTGGAGGGTCCAGAACAAGGGGTCACGGTCGCAGGAAATGAGGGAAGGCAATTTAGAACTGGGATGTTGGAAGTTTCTTCACTCAGCGGGTGGTGAACCTCAACCACAGAAGGCTGTGGAGGCCAAGTCACTGAATATATTTAAGAAGGAAATCGATAGGATTTCCAGACTCTAACAGCCTCAATGGGTTGCAGAAGAACAGGAGTGTGGTGTTGAGATAGAAACGATCGGCCATGATCATATTGGAATGGCGGAGCAGGCTTGAAGGGCTGAATGTCCTACTCTTTCTCCTAGTTTCTACACCCACGTGTCCGTGAGCAGCAATTTCTTCTCTCAGGGGCTGGTTAATGTTTGAAACTTCTGTCCCCCAGACAGGAATGAGGCCGGGTCCGCCCAGGTCCCTGAGTTAGGCGGGTTTCCAATCGGCCAAAGAGTCAAGAGTAATAGGGGGAGGGGATGTGCGGGGAAAAGGCCAGAAAATGGAGTTGAGGCCACGATCAGATCAGCCATGGTCTTGCTGACTGACGGAGCAGGGCCCCAGGAGCCTAGTCCTGCTCATCTCTCTTACATTCTCATCATGCATTTTCTCAATGAATGGTACTGGCTTGGTACTGGCTGAAGGGGCTGGGCAGCCTAGTTTTGTTCCAGTGTTATCTGGAAGAGCACAGCTCTCGGAAAGTATGCGAGGGGCAGAAGGTTGGGGTGGAAGGAGGTTCCGATGGGGCATCAACACCAGAATGGGGCCAAATGACTTATATCTCTTCTGTAATTTCAACGTGAATGTTAAATCCCTGTGGATCATACTCCTTCTATTGGAAAACCGGGGACCGGTTTAGCTCAGTTGTCTGGACAGCTGGTCTGTGATGCAGAGGCCAATAGTGTGGGCTCAATCCCCATGCCAGCTGGGGATCTCCATGAAGGCCCTGCCTTCTCAACCTTGTAGTGAGGTGTGGTGATCCTCAGGTTAAATCACCACCAGTCAGCTCACCCCCTCAAAGGGGAAAGCAGCTCATGGTCTGGGACGACGGCTACTTTACATACTGGCATTTTAGATTTACGTTATTCTTTCACGAGGAATGGGCATCGCTGGCTAGTCCAGCACTTGTTGCCCAACCCTAATAGCCCCTTGAGAAGGTGGTGGTGAGCTGCCTTCTTGAACCGCGTCAGTCCCTGAGGTGTGCGTACATCCACAGTGCTGTTCCGGAGGGATTTTGACCCAGTGATAGTGAAGGAATGGCGATATATTTCCAAGTCAGGGTGGTGAGTGACTTGGAGGGGAACCTCCAGGTGGTGGGGTTTTGAAGGAGCTACTTAACGAGCCTTGGTGAATTCCTGCAGTGCATCTTGCAAATAAGACCATAAGACAGAGGAGCAGAATTAGGCCACTCGGCCCATCGAGTCTGCTCCGCCATTCAATCATGGCTGATATTTTTCTCATCCCCATTCTCCTGCCTTCGCCACATAACCCCTGATCTTCTTATTAATCAAGAACCTATCTATCTTGCTCTTAAAGACACTCAGTGATTTGGCCTCCACAGCCTTCTGCGGCAAAGAGTTCCACAGATTCACCAGCCTCTGGCTGAAGAAAGTCCTCCTCATCTCTGTTTTAAAGGATCGTCCCTTTAGTCTGAGATGGTGTCCTCTGCTTCTAGTTTTCCCAGAAATGGAAACATCCTCTCCACGTCCACTGGATCCAGGCCTCGCATAATCCTGTAAGCTTCAATAAGATCGCCCTTCGAATCTCCGACGAGTACAGACCCAGCGTCCTCGATCGTTCCTCATACAACAAGCTGTTCATTCCAGGGATCAATCTTGTGAACCTCCTCTGGACCCTTCCCAAGGTACACACGGCTGCTAGTATGTGTTGGTGGTAGAGGGAGTGTATGTTTGTGGAAGGGGTTCCAAACAAATGGACTGCTTTGTCCTGGATGGTGTCGAGCTTCTTGAGTGTTGCTGGAGCTGCACTCATCCAGGCAAGTGGAGAGTATTCCATTGCACTCCTGACTTGTGCCTTGTGGATGGTGGGCAGGCTTTGGGGAAACAGAAAAGGTAAGTTACTCGCTGCAGGATTCCTAACCTCTGATCTGCTCTAGTTGCTGTAGTATTTACATAAAATCAAAATACTGTGAATGTTGGAAATCTGCAATAAAAACAAAAAATGCTGGATAAACTCAGCAGATCTTGTAGCATCTGTGGAGAGAGAGACCGAGTTAACATTCCAGGTCTAAATGACCCTTCTACAGAGCAGAAGCAAGGTAGAAATATATACAATTATACGGTTGGGAAGGGGGTGGAGGAAGTGGGGCAGAATAGAAGACTAGAGATAGGTCGGGACAAAGGAGATGTGGACAAATTTGTCATGGACGTAAGACAAAGGGGAGTGTTAATGGTGCCGTGAAGGGACGAAAAGTTTAATCGTGGCAAAAGGTGAGATAGCAGAAATGTGCCAATGGGAACAACTGGGAGAGGTGGGGGAGGGTTTGTGCTGGGACAGGTAAGGGAGCTGAAAAACAATGGACGACAAAATACAAAATGGTGGGGGAGGGTTTAAGATGGAGGGGTGTAGCGCACAATGACTTACGAGAGACGAATAGAGATGAAGTTGATGAGGCTTTATTAAGCGTGACTTGTTCCCCGCAGTTCAGCAACAGACTGGAGCTGCGGGGAGAACTCCTGGTTCTTATACTCCGCATTCAGGGTGGAGCTAGAGATCAACAGCCAACCAGGACCCGGGATCTGTCAGCCAATGGCATCACGGCTTCACAGTCCCATATGACCCCTAATGCATACTACCACATTCACCCCTTGTTAAAAATGAACCCGGCGGGGTGGTGCTTCGCATGGTGGTAGGGGTTTACAAGGCGGGTCCTGGGAGGAAAAAAACTTTTGCATGTCATTACAGTGCCCTACACTTTGCCCTACACTGGGCTATGTACAGGGTTTGTGAACTATTTACAATATTCGTAAGAGGAACAGAACCTTCTCGTTATAGTCCCACAACATTCTTGTGTTACACCGATCCCACGAGTCGAGCGGGCGGCCTGGTCTTCCTTGTCGATCGCCTCAGCCCCGGTGGTGGTGCAGGTGCTTGTTCCAGCGTTGTCGTCTCCGGGAGCTTTACGGTGTCTGCTTCTGCGTCACTCCTGGTCGGACATGGGAGGAGGACCGATCCTCCTGGGGAGGGGGCGGTCGCGGGGTGCGCCGGTGGCAGGGAGGGGGTGATCGGTGTCGGGGGGGTGTGCGTGTTGCCGGCGGGCGCCAGGTCTCACAGGGAGACCGTGTCCTGTCGGCCGTCGGGGTACGCCACGTAGGCGTACTGCGGGTTCGCGTGGAGGAGGTGAACCCTCTCGACCAACGGGTCCGACTTGTGCGCCCGCACATGTTTCCGGAGCAAGATGGGTCCTGGGGCCGCCAGCCAGGTCGGCAGCGACGTTCCAGAGGAGGACTTCCTGGGGAAGACAAGGAGGCGCTCATGAGGCGTTTGATTAGTGGTGGTACACAGCAGCGACCGGATGGAGTGGAGAGCGTCCGGGAGGACCTCCTGCCACCGTGAAACTGGGAGATCCCTGGACCGTAGGGCCAGTAGGACGGTCTTCCAGACCGTGCCGTTCTCCCTCTCTACTTGCCCGTTCCCCCGGGGGTTGTAGCTGGTCGTCCTGCTCGAGGCTATACCCTTTCTGAGCAGGAACTGGCGCAGCTCGACACTCATGAAGGAGGACTCTCTGTCGCTATGGATATATGCAGGGCAACCGAACAGTGTGAACATGGTGCTAAGGGCTTTAATAACTGTGGCCGCTGTCATGTCGGGGCAGGGGATGGCGAAAGGGAAACGAGAGTACTCGTCCACCACGTTCAGGAAGTATGTGTTGCGGTCGGTGGAGGGGAGGGGCCCTTTGAAATCCAGACTGAGGCGTTCAAAGGGACGGGAGGCCTTGATCAGGTGCGCTCTATCCGGCCTGAAAAAGTGCGGTTTGCACTCTGCGCAGATGTGGCAGTTCCTGGTGACTGTATGGACCTCCTCCACGGAGTAGGGGAGGTTGCGGGACTTTATAAAATGGTAGAACCGAGTGACCCCCGGGTGGCAGAGGTCCTCGTGGAGGGTTTGGAGACGGTTTATTTGTGCGTTGGCACATGTGCCGCGGGATAGGGCATCGGACGGCTCGTTCAGCTTTCCGGGACGGTACAAGATCTCGTAGTTGAAGGTGGAGAGCTCAATCCTCCACCTTAAGATCTTGTCATTTTTAATTTTGCCCCGCTGTGCACTATCGAACATGAAAGCTACCGATCGTTGGTCAGTGAGGAGAGTGAATCTCCTGCCGGCCAGGTAATGCCTCCAATGTCGCACAGCTTCCACTATTGCTTGGGCTTCCTTTTCCACTGAGGAGTGGCGGATTTCTGAGGCGTGGAGGGTTCAGGAGAAAAAGGCCACGGGTCTGCCCGCTTGGTTAAGGGTGGCCGCCAGAGCTACGTCGGAGGCGTCGCTCTCGACTTGGAAGGGGAGGGACTCGTCGATGGCGCGCATCGTGGCCTTTGCGATATCCGCTTTGATGCGGCTGAAGGCCTGGCGAGCCTCTGTCGACAGGGGGAAGGTAGTGGTCTGCATTAGGGGGCGGGCCTTGTCTGCGTACTGGGGGGCCCACTGGGTGTAATATGAAAAGAACCCCAGGCAGCGTTTCAGGGCTTTGGAGCAGTGGGGGAGGGGAAATTCCATGAGGGGGCGCATGCGTTCGGGGTCGGGGCCTATTATCCCATTGCGCACTACATATCCCAAGATGGCTAGCCGGTTTGTGCTAAACACGCACTTGTCCTCGTTGTATGTGAGGTTCAAGGCTTTAGCGGTCTGGAGGAATTTTTGGAGGTTGGCGTCGTGGTCCTGCTGATCGTGGCCACAGATGGTTACGTTGTCGAGATACGGGAACGTGGCCTGCAACCCGTGTTGATCAACCATTCGGTCCATCTCTCGTTGGAAGACCGAGACCCCGTTTGTGACGCCAAATGGGACCCTTAGGAAGTGGTATAGTCGCCCGTCTGCCTCGAAGGCTGTGTACTTGCGGTCACTTGGGTGGATGGGGAGCTGGTGGTAGGCGGACTTGAGGTCCACGGTGGAGAAGACCTTATATTGGGCAATCCGATTGACCATGTCGGATATGCGGGGGAGAGGGTACGCATCTAGCTGTGTGTACCTGTTGATGGTCTGGCTATAGTCTATTACCATCCTTTGCTTCTCCCCTGTCTTTACTACTACCACCTGTGCTCTCCAGGGACTATTGCTGGCCTGGATTATGCCTTCCTTCAGCAACCGCTGGACTTCGGACCGAATAAATGTCCGGTCCTGGGCGCTGTACCGTCTGCTCCTAGTGGCGACGGGTTTGCAATCCGGGGTGAGGTTTGCAAACAAGGATGGGGGTTCAACTTTGAGGGTTGCGAGGCCGCAGATAGTGAGTGGGGGTATTGGGCCGCCGAATTGGAAGGTTAGGCTCTGCAGATTGCACTGGAAATCTAATCCCAGTAATGTGGGCGCGCAGAGTTGGGGAAGGACGTAGAGCCTGTAGTTTTTAAACTCCCTCCCTTGCACCGTTAGGGTCACTATGCAGAACCCTTTGATCTGTACGGAGTGGGATCCTGCAGCTAGGGAAATCTTTTGCATACTTGGGCGGATGGTCAAGAAACAGCGTCTTACCGTGTCGGGGTGGATGAAGCTTTCGGTGCTCCCGGAGTCGATCAGGCATGGTGTCTCGTGTCCGTTGATCAGCACCGTTGTTGTCATCGTCTGGAGCGTCCGGGGCCGTGCTTGGTCCAGCGTCACCGAGGCCAGATGTGGTCGCAGTGTCTCAGCGTCTTCTTCGAACCCCGTGGAGCCGTCGATGCTGGGGTCCTTTGTTGTCGTCCAAGATGGCGGCGGGGGTGGACAAAATGGCCGCCCCCATGCATCGCACATGGCTGGGGGGTCCCAAGATGGCGGCGGGGGTGGACAAAATGGCCACCCCCATGCATCGCACATGGCTGGGGGGTCACAAGATGGCGGCGCCCATCCTCCCCTCGTGGTGGCCGGGACCCAAAATGGCGGCACCTACGGGTCGCACATGGGGCGCTGGGGGGGGTTGGGGAGCGTTTGGGATGCGCTGGACTCTTTCTTCTCCGGGGACAGCGGCGACCCCCCCGGGACCGGCACACAGCCGCAAAATGGCCCTTTTTGCCGCAGCTCTTGCAAATCGCTGCGCGGGCCGGGCAGCGCTGCCGGGGGTGTTTCGCCTGCCCGCAGAAATAGCAGCGGGCCCCCCCGGAATGACCTGGCGTCTGAACCGCGCAAGCCTGTGAGGGGGGGGGTTTGTCGCGACGGGGGTCCACAGAGCCCAAGGGGCTGCCGCGCGGTCGGGGCCGTACGCGCGGGCGTTTTGCGCGGCCACATCTAGGGAAGCTGCAAGGGCCCGTGCCTCTGAGAGTCCTAGCGACTCTTTTTCTAACAGTCTTTGGCGGATTTGGGGAGAGTTCATACCTGCCACAAACGCATCGCGAATTAACATGTCCGTGTGTTCAGCCGTGTTTACCGGCGGGCAGCTGCAGGCCCGTCCCAAAATTAGCAGCGCGGCGAATAATTCGTCTAGCGATTCTCCGGGACTTTGCCGTCTCGTTGCGAGTTGGTAGCGTGCGTAGACCTGGTTTACTGGGCGAACGTAGACGCTCTTTAGTGCTGCGAACGCCGTCTGGAAATCCTCTGCGTCTTCTATGAGAGGATAAATTTCCGGGCTTACCCTCGAATGCAGGACCTGCAGTTTCTGGTCTTCTGTGATCCGGCCGGGGGCCGTTCGGAGGTAGCCTTCGAAACAAGCTTGCCAGTGTTTAAAAACTGCTGCTGAGTTCACTGCGTGGGGGCTGATCCGCATGCATTCCGGGGCGGTCCTGAGCTCCATAGTCCTTTAAGCACGCTTAATAAATTGTAGCGCACAATGACTTACGAGAGACGAATAGAGATGAAGTCGATGAGGCTTTATTAAGCGTGGCTTGTTCCCAGCAGTTCAGCAACAGACTGGAGCTGCGGGGAGAACTCCTGGTTCTTATACTCCGCCTTCAGGGCGGAGCTAGAGATCAACAGCCAACCAGGAGCCGGGATCTGTCAGCCAATGGCATCACGGCTTCACAGTCCCACATGACCCCTCATGCATACTACCACAAGGGGGAAGTTACTGTTTAAAGTTATTGAACTCAATGCTGAGTCCAGAAGGCTGTAACGTGCCTAATTGTAAGATGAGGTTCTTGCAGTTTGCGTTGGGCACCGCTGGAACATTGGACATGAGGATTTGAGAGCAGAGTGCAGAGTTGAAATGGCAAGCGACTGGAAGATTGGGGTCACGCTTGCGGACTGAATGAAGGTTTCCCAAAAAGCGGTCATCCAGTCTGCGTCTCGTCTCCCCAATTTGGAGGAAACCGCATTGGGAGCACAGAAGACAGTCGACCAAATTGGAGGGGGTGCAGGTGAAATTCTGCTTCACTTGAAAGGGAGCATTTGGAGTTATTCTTATCCACATTCTTAATTAAATCCATTGCTGATGTCATCAATAAGCGCCATGACATCATTAGTTGTTGCTACCTGTGTACATAGATCATACAGTGCAGAAGGAGACCATTTGGCCCATCGAGTCCGCACCGACCCACTTAAGCCCTCACTTCCACCCGATCCCCGCAACCCAATAACCCCTCCTAACCTTTTTGACCACGAAAGTCAATTTATCATGGCCAATCCACCTAACCCGCACATAGAACATAACATAGAACATAGAACATTACAGCACAGTACAGGCCCTTCGGCCCTCGATGTTGCGCCGACCTGTGAAACCGCTCTAAAGCCCATCTACACTATTATAGAACATAAAGTGAAGGTTTACCAAACTGATTCCTGGATCGGCGGGACTGATGCATGAGGAGAGATTGAGTCGGTTAGGATTGTATTCACTGGAGTTTAGAAGAGTGAGAGGGAGTCTCATAGAAACCTATAATATTTTAACAGGACTAGACAGGGTAGGTGCAGGAAGGTTGCCCCGATGCCAGGGGAGTCCAGAACCAAAGGTTACAGTCTAAATATACAGCTAAACCATTTAAGATTAGGTGAGGAGATGTTTCTTCACCCAGAGAGTGGTGAGCCTGTGGAATTTGCTACCACAGAAAGCAGTTGGTTAGTTTGTGAGGATGGGGTGGAGTTTCTGGATATGAGCGCTGAGTGTCAGGGACAGCTGCTGGTGAATAATGATGGTGTGATGCATTGAGTGACATGAAAGGTTGTTGATGTGTAGGTAAGAGATATTATGCGAAGATGCATTCACTGACCTTGATCATCCACGTGTGGTTATCAGATGACATTGCTGCCAAATCCTTGAGTCCAGACTCCAGGACTTAACGTTCCTGGCCATCTGCTCCCACATCTTTCTGAGGGTTGTCATTGAGCCCCTGTGGAAACTTGTCATCTCTACTCCTGAAAATCTTCACCATTAATGCCTTCAGTGCTGTTTCATTCACCCTGGAATGCTCACTCTCTGCACTACTGTTCCATTTACTATCTTTTAGTCAGTGAAATGTCCCTTTAAAGGGAACAGATTGGCATTCAGAAGAGGAGGTTGGCTGCGCGACATGCTCCTAGTACAATACTAGTTGATCTCATGATGAGCAAAGAGACAGAAAGCAGCAGCAAGGAAAGTGTTCAACCCCACAGTACAATCATAGCAATGAAATGGGAGCACCAAATTTATGCACTGCACACGTTCAATGGACCAAATACAGGCAGGCCATAAATTATAATCTTTGGACTCAAAGACAAAGCAGATAAATCTTTAGCTCCTGATTTTTGAACAATACTGAAAACTTTTATTTATATGCACATAGTCACTTTGCGGTACAGAACCTGAGTATTGCTGAAAAAGAAGAGACATGATGGTGAAGCTTTTCTTCTTGCACTCATCAGTACAGGATCACAAAAGTACCAAATCGCAAAGGGAACAACAATTTACACTGCATGAAAAGAAGGTGCTGATTGGTTAGCAAGACTCTGAATCGTTGATGTTTTGCCACGGAGAATGCATCAGGGAACAGTTAACTGCCAAACGTTTGATTAAATTCAAACCACGCAGGTCAACTCTGATTTGTTAAGGCATTGCCATGGGGAATGAACCAGAAAACGGCTGTCCCACAAGCCTTTGTTTAGTTGCTGAAGGTACAATTATCATAGAATTTACAGTGCAGAAGGAGGCCATTTGGCCCATCGAGTCTGCACCGGCTCTTGGAAAGAGCACCCTACCCAAGGTCAACACCTCCACCCTATCCCCATAACCCAGTAACCTCACCCAACACTAAGGGCAATTTTGGACACTAAGGGCAATTTATCTTGGCCAATCCACCTAACCTGCACATCTTTGGACTGTGGGAGGAAACTGGAGCACCCGGAGGAAACCCACGCAGACACAGGCAGACTCCGCACAGACAATGGCCCAGCGGGGAATCAAACCTGGGACCCTGGCTCTGTGAATCCACAGTGCTATCCACTTGTGCTACCGTGCTGCCCAAGGAGTTTGAGCTCCCCGGCTAACTACGGGGCCGATAACAATATTGATAAGATCGGCCAGATAGGAACTGACCGACAGAGAGAGAGGGCCCGGTGAGGTTCAACCAGGCCCCTTGTAAATAGTAGTTTCTCACAAATGAACATCGAATTTTGTTTACTCATCTGACTCCTCTCGTCTTTATTAAAGTGTTGTGATGCAGAAATCAGCATTTCTGCTCTTGGGGAAAGGGTTGATGAGGATCCTTTCAACCCATTGGTCTGGACAAGGTTGAAATCTAGGGGCGGAGTTTACCCGTCATTCCCGGCAGCTCGAACGTCCGGTACTGCCAAAGGAGAACCCCGCACCCCCCACAGCATATCCCCCAGCAGTTCAGCCAGCAAACAATGCAAGTGGCCATTGACATCGGTGGGACTGGAAGGTACTGCTGAACATTCGTATTTAACCGCTGTTAGTTCTAATTCTAATCAGTTACTGTTATTTTTTTAAAATATAAATTTAGGGTACCCAATTTTTTTTTTTTCACAACTCAGGGGCAATTTAGTGTGGCCAATCCACCTAACCTGCACATCTTTGGGTTGTGGGGGTGAAACCCACGCAGACATGGGGAGAAAGTGCAAACCCCACACGGACAGTGACCCAGGGCCGGGATTCGAACCCGGGTCCTCAGCGCCGCAGTCCCAGTGCTAACCACTGCGCCACATGCCACCCTTCAGTTACTGTTATTTTGAAGGAAGTTAAAGACAATATGAAGACAAAAACTAAGGCATAACGTATTGCAAAGGCCAGTGGCAGGCAGGAAGATTGGGAAACTTTTAAAGATCAACAAAGGGTTACTAAAAAAGTAATAAAAAAGGTAAAGGTTAATTATGAAAGAAAACTAGCGCAAATTATGAGGATTGCAAAAGCTTCATGGAAGTATGTAAAACGGATGAGAGGAGCTAAAGTGAATGTTGGTCCCTTGGAGGATGAGACCGGGGAGTTAACAGTGCGGAAAAGAGAAATGGTGGAGACACTAAATCAATACTTTACCTCAGTTTTCAGAGTGGAGAACAGTGGGACCACCCCAATAGTAACAGGTAATGCAGAGGTAATAGAAAGCGAGGAACTTAGAACAATCATCGTCAATAGGGAAAAAGCACAAAACAAACTATTGGGTTTGAAGGCAGACTCTGCCGGCCTATGTCCTGGGCCTTAAAGGAAGTGGCAGCAGAGGCAATGGACCCATTGGATTGGATTGGATTTGTTTATTGTCACGTGTACCGAGGTACAGTGAAAAGTATTTTTCTGCGAGCAGCTCAACAGATCATTACGGACATGAGAAGAAAAGGGAATAAAAGAAAATACATAATAGGGCAACACAACATATACAATGTAACTACATAAGCACTGGCATCGGATGAAGCATACAGGGTGTAGTGTTAATGAAGTCAGTCCATAAGAGGGTCATTTAGGAGTCTGGTGACAGTGGGGAAGAAGCTGTTTTTGAGTCTGTTCGTGCGTGTTCTCAGACTTCTGTATCTCCTGCCCGATGGAAGAAGTTGGAAGAGTGAGTAAGCCGGGTGGGAGGGATCTTTGATTATACTGCCCGCTTTCCCCAGGCAGCAGGAGGTGTAGATGGAGTCAATGGATGGGAGGCAGGTTCGTGTGATGGACTGGGCTGTGTTCACGACTCTGTAGTTTCTTACGGTCCTGGGCCGAGCAGTTGCCATACCAGGCTGTGATGCAGCCCGATAGGATGCTTTCTATGGTGATATTGGTTATAATATTCCAAAATTGCCTGGATGTGGGAAAGATTCCAGTGAATTGAAAAATGTTAATGTAACACCATTGTTCGAAAAGGGAGAGAGGCATAAAGTAGGAAACTATAGACCAGTTAGTTTACCATCTGTCGTTGGGGGAGTGTTAGAATCCATTATTAAGAAAGTAATAACAGGGCATTTAGAAAGTCAAAACGCAATCCATCGGACTCAGAATGGTTTCATGAAGGGTAAATCACGTTTGACTAATTTGCTCGAGAACTTTGAAGATGTACAAGCCAAGTGGGTGACAGCGATCTTGGAGACGTAGTTTATCTGGACTTCCAGAAGGCATTGGATAAGGTGAAAAGGTTACTACACAAGATAAGATCACATGGGATTAGGGGTACTTTATGAGATTGGATAGAAGACTAGCTAGGTGTGAGGGCCATGAACAATCCACACGAGTTTGTAGATTCAAACAGAAAGTAACTATTTACAACTATATGTATAAAGCAGCAGCTGTACGCCACTGCTTCCTACTACAGCTGGTACCACACTGGCCAGCTCTATTTATACACTGCTAATGATTCCCCCCCACCCTCTTAGGGGGAGCTCATACTCCAAGAGTGAGCATCTCCTGTGAGCTCCTGAACTGTGTTTTTTGAACTTTGCAAGTTGCTGTTCCATACAGCCTGGAAAATGGCCGAAAGGAGAGATTTGCCGCTGCCTGATTTACTTGAAGCTGAATGACTGCTACAAGGAGCTGCAAGGGGTGGGGGGGGGGGGGGGGGGGGGGGGGGACAGGAATATCTACAGGTGAAGACTGGGCCTGGACTGGGCTCCAGCCTGGAACTGGATTTGCCCACTGCCTACCTGCCTTTCCACAGCCTGCTGCAGAAGGAGGAGAGAAGGGCCGGGACTGTTTGCTTCTTGTTTCATCTGCAAGGCCCTCAGGCCTGAGGCCTCCCAGCAAACAGGAGGTCACTGCAACACTTGGAAGGGGACGACGAGGAAAGGAAGGTTGGTACATCCGAACTTTATTTCTTTTTCATCTGCCAATTGCGCTGAGATGGGATAACATCCGTGGACTTTTTTTACTGGGCCCCTGCCGGGGGCCCCTCCCACCCACTTGTCGCTGAATCAAAGACTTTTTGGGAGACCAGCCCGCTCACTTTTCCCCATCATGCTTGGGGTACCGGCCCATCCTTTTGTGCCCCACCTTCCTGCTCCTCACTCCCAACTCCTCCCTTGTACTTGGGGTTCCAGTCCATCCCCCTGCGCCCCATTCTCCTGAGCCTTTCCCCCTCCCCCTCCTCTTCAGTTACTCTCTCCCTCCTCCTTCTCTCCTATTGTCCACCAGTGACCGGGACGGCGGCAACACCGCCTGCGCCGGTGGCGGGGCCCTCTACAGCCACCTATACCGGGGGAGGAGGGGGGGGGGGGGTGACCTCCACCCTCCCCACAGCTCCCGAGGCTCCGACACCATTTCATCTCTTGACTCGAAAACTCGGGGTGAACCGTCACGTTCACCCCACCATGTCAATCGAGGCCTGTGTCTGTGCTATGGCCACAGTTTTCGGCCTTCGGCCATAGTTGCAGCCTTGAAGGTGCTTGGCAAGGCTGTCTTGCCTCTGAGAGCCGAGCGGGCGGTCCATCTCGCCCTGGAAAAGGGGCTCGGGTGGGTGGGATCTACCTGGCGATGGACCCACTGGAGGCCGCTGGCGAGAGAGTTATTTTCTCTAATGTCCCTCCCTTTATTCCCATGGAGCTCCTCCTCCCCCACCTCCATCTACTGGTACAGTCCGGGGTGGTACCCCTCCCGCTAGGCCTCAGAGACTCCACCCTCAAACATATCTTCTCCCTCCTGCGTCTTTGTTCGCCTGACCCAGGAGGAGGTCCTGGAAGGGGCTTTTGAGATCCCGATCGGACATAAAACCTACCGCGTCTTCTGATCCGCGGGCTGTGTGCGGTGCCACGCCAGCAAGGTGGGGCACATTAGAAGAAATTGCCCCACCACTAAGGCTGCCTTGCCTACCAAGGCAGCCGCTGATGGTGCTGCCCCCCCCCCCCCCCCACCCCCCCCCGCCTCTCTCCTTCTTTGGCCTTGGAACTAATGCCCTGTTTGGGGGAGCCCACCAACACCTCAGCTGCCGGCGGGGAGGTGAGGGAGCACCCGTGTGGCTGGAAGGCTCAGAAGAAGACAAACAGGGCAGTTCGCCAGCGGTCAGGTTTGGATGCCTGTGACCCTCTGACCCTGATTGACCCAGGGCCCAGGTGCAGCCATTACGCCTCACCCGCGATCACTCAGCATCAGTCCCCAGCCCGGTGACGGTTCGCCATCGGATGCCGCGCCCGGCGACATTTCTGCGCAGGCCCCTGCGGGGGGGGGGGGGGGAGTAGTAAGGTGCGCGACCTCGACTCAGAGGGTGTTCTGTCCCAGCTGCAAATTCCAGGGAGAAGCACTGAGGGACGAGGAGCCAGCCCGGGGGTGCGGGCCTCCAGAGATAGAGGTCTCCCCGGTGTGTGACCCTCCCCTCATAAACGGCGTCACTCCAGGTTCGTTCCCAGAGACTTCACGCCCACTCCCCGAAAGAAAAGAGGCAAGGGGAGAGTGAGGAAAACCCAGAAGCTGTCGCCATCCCCCAGGAAGGGTGCTTCGGGGTCGGACGGGACCCGAGGGGGCCAGTTCCGCCCCAGTGCAATTTAGCACCGTGGACTTGTTCGATTTCGCAGGGGAGGGGGGCAGTGATAACCTACTGCTTCTTGGCATCTTAGCAGGTTAGGGTTTCGAAGACCCTCTGTCCCAACCGCTGTCAATGGGCACCATCTCCCCCATCCCGGAGCTGCTTCCGGAGTTCTTTCCGTGGTCCTCCGGTGACTGGGCGATGGGGTCGGAGCAGGTACCTGCACCACCGCCTCCCCATGTCCCGGGAATCCCGGGAGGAGCCCGAGGAGACACCGCCTGTCGATGATCCTGCTGGCGGGATCGAGGCAGGCCCTGGGTCAGTTGGTGGGCCCGTGTCATCTGCCGCACTCAGTGTGGTGGAGGACCCGGGCCCGGGGGGGCGGGGGGACTGCCTGAAGGCTGTCAACTGCCCGATGTCAGGAGCAGAGGCTGCACAGGAGGCTCTCTACAGCGGGGTGTGGGGCTCACTCGTGCCTGACAGTGCGTCACCCCTCACCCTCTCTGGGGGACTCCCGGAATCGGTCACATTATAATTGAGGGTTCTTTATTTTCTGTCTCCACAGGTAGTTCAGTTAGTGCCCCATTGGGGCCCCCATCCACCAACCTCCCCCCTCTCCCCACCATCCCCTTTACCCCTCCCTCCCGACCATCCCCCTTCTCTCCTCCCCTTCTGTTGGTACAGAGGCGAGGGCAGGTCTCTCCAGCACAAAGTTCAGTGCTTGCACCGTTTGTTTTTGCACAACTGTGTTATTAACCGTTTTAATAATCAGAATAGGCTACCACAACCCCGCCCCCCCCCCCCAAACATTGGTACAGAGGCGAGGGTACCCAGTTTCCCCAACGCAAAATTGTGTTTGTCTCAATTGGCCTTGCACAACTATAAAGTTTTCTGTTTTTTAATAAAAATAACCATTAGTCCCCAGCCAATAGATAGAAGATAGAACATTACAGCGCAGTACAGGCCCTTCGGCCTCGATGTTGCGCCGACCTGTGAAACCACTCTAAAGCCTATCTACACTATTCCCTTATCGTCCATATGTCTATCCAATGACCATTTGAATGCCCCGAGTCCACTACTGTTGCAGGCAGGGCATTCCACGCCCTTACTACTCTCTGAGTAAAGAACCTAGGATTCAGGTAGGTTATAAACTAGGATAGAAGGCAGAGAGTAGGGATAAATGGGTCTTTTTCTGGTTGGCGAGAAGTAACTTGGGTAGTGCGACACACTTCGGTTCTCGGGCTCCAACCATTTCTATGAATATGACTTGGATGTAGGGATAGACGGTACTATCAGACAAATTATGCAGATGACATTGAAATAGATGGAATAGTAAGTTGAAATTAGAAAATAAGGGGCGGGATTCTCCGACCCCCCCCCCCGCCGGGCCGGAGAATCGGCGAGGGGGGCGGCGTGAATCCCGCACCCACCGGCTGCCGAATTCTCCGGCGCCGGGGATTTGGCGGGGGCGGGAATCGCGCCGCGCCCGTCGGCGGCCGCTGGCAGCGGCCCCCCTGGCGATTCTCCGGCCCGCGATGGGCCGACTGGCCGCCCGTTTTCCACCGGCGTAAATTACAACAGGTACTTACCGGCGGGACCTGGCTCCGCGGGCGGCCTCCAGTGTCCATGGTGGCCTGGCCCGCGATCGGGGCCCACCGGTCCGCGGGCGGGCGTGTGCCGTGGGGGCACTCTATTCCTCCGCGCCGGAGTGGCCCGCCGTGCCGGTCCGCGGAGAATCCCGCCCCTGGAACTTACAAATGGATATAGATTAGGTTAGATGAGTGCGCCAGAAATTGGCAGGTGGAGTTTAAAGGGGATCAGTGTGAAGTCATCCATTTTGGTCAGAAAAATGGAAAGCCAACTTATTGTCTAAATCAGTGTTTTTCAAAGTGGGGGTCGCGACCCGCAGGTGGGTCGCCAGATGATGTAAAATGGGTCGCCAAAAGGTCTCCAAACATGATCCCCGAGGATCGCCTGATCTTTTTCCCCATTTTCTCCCTGGGTGAATTCTGGTTACAGTGCAGTGTGTGGCCACATTAGGCGGAGGTACAGGCCGGTGCCGTGGACTTTCTGCCTCCCTAGGTCACTGTTACAGTCACCGCCACCGATACGGCCTCCAGGCAGCACGGTAGCATTGTGGATAGCACAATTGCTTCACAGCTCCCGGGTCCCAGGTTCGATTCCGGCTTGGGTCACTGTCTGTGCGGAGTCTGCACATCCTCCCCGTGTCTGCGTGGGTTTCCTCCGGGTGCTCCGGTTTCCTCCCACAGTCCAAAGATGTGCGGGTTAGGTGGATTGGCCATGTTAAATTGCCCTTAGTGTCCAAAATTGCCCTTAGTGTTGGGTGGGGTTACTGGGTTATGGGGATAGGGTGAAGGTGTTGACCTTGGGTAGGGTGCTCTTTCCAAGAGCCGGTGCAGACTCGATGGGCCGAATGGCCTCCTTCTGCACTGTAAATTCTATGATTCTAAGTAGCCACTCCCTTTTCTGCAGCAGCTGATCAGCCAGGTTAGTCAGCACCTGCACCTCCAACTGAAGAGTTTAAAATAAAAAAGTCAATCATCTATAAATTTATTTCCTGCAGATATTCCTTCTGCACAACGCTAGTTTCCAGCAGTCCTTCACGCTCTTTTTTCCCAGGCCTGTACCCCCGCCTAAAAACAACTGACTGCCGACTGGAATCGCTATCCACAAGTACCGCAGTCAGTAACTCATAGCCGGAGTACTCCCTTATGCTGGATCTAGCTCTAACAGATAATTCCTGCGTCTCCTATGGGGTTCTCCCCACCTTTCAATTGGTCCATTTTCATGAAGCTGATTTATATTTGCCCCATTCTGAAGCCGCTCTGGGGCGATGCGTGTGGGTTTGGGAACTCCAACCATCCCAGTCAGGGGGAAAGTGAAGATCATTGGAAGCACAGAGGCAATGATCACGCAAAGAGACCGACTTCAGGGTTAACGTTCTGAATCGGATTAATGTCTGCCATTGTGACCACTGTCAATGAATCTTGAATTTCTGTTACCATTAACATTGTCAGTGTTGGTTCAATTTCAGCGACAGTTAATCTTGTTGCTGTCTGTTGAGTTTCTGTTACTCTTAACCTTGTCACCCAGATCTATGTTTAAAGTTGTGCTGTGTGTGCATAAGAGGTTTGATGTATATTTAAAATGGGGAGACAGGGCAGCACGGTAGCACAGTGGGTAGCACAATTGCTTCACAGCTCCAGGGTCCCAGGTTCGATTCCGGCTTGGGTCACTGTCTGTGCGGAGTCTGCACGTCCTCCCCGTGTCTGCGTGGGTTTCCTCCGGGTGCTCCGGTTTCCTCCCACAGTCCAAAGATGTGCAGGTTAGGTGGATTGGCCCCTCGTGTCCAAAGGGTTAGGTGGGGTTACTGGGATAGGGTGAAAGGATGGGCTAAAGAAGGGTGCTCTTTCCAAGGGCCAGTGCAAACCCGATGGGCCAAATGGCCTCCTTCTGCACTGTTGATTCTATGATTCGAAGTACAGGAGATAATAAGGAAGGCAAATGGAATTTTGGCCTTTATCGCTAAAAAGAATTAGATCATAGAATCATAGAATGCAGAAGGAGGCCATTCGGCCCATCGAGTCTGCACCGGCTCTTGGAAAGAGCACCCCACCCAAGCCCAGACCTCCATCCCATCCCCATAACCCAGAAACCCCACCCAACACTAAGGGCAATTTGGGACACTAAGGACACTAATTTATCATGGCCAATCCACCTAACCTCCACATCTTTGGATTGTGGGAGGAAACCGGAGCACTGGGAGGAAACCCACTCACACACGGGGAGATCGTGCAGACTCCCCACAGACAGTGATCCAAGCCGGGAATCAAGCCTGGTACCCTGGAGCTGTGAGGCAATTGTGCTAACCACTATGCTACCATGCTGCCCCCACTATGCTACCGCGCTGCCCCCCACTATGCTACCGTGCTGCCCCCACTATGCTACCGCGCTGTCCCCACTATGCTACCGTGCTGCCCCCACTATGCTACCGTGCTGCCCCCACTATGCTACCGTGCTGTCCCCACTATGCTACCGTGCTGCCCCCACTATGCTACCGTGCTGCCCCCACTATGCTACCGTGCTGCCCCCACTATGCTACCGTGCTGTCCCCACTATGCTACCGTGCTGCCCCCACTATGCTACCGTGCTGTCCCCACTATGCTACCGTGCTGCCCCCACTATGCTACCGTGCTGCCCCCACTATGCTACCGCGCTGCCCCCCACTATGCTACCGCGCTGCCCCCCACTATGCTACCGCGCTGCCCCCACGATGCAACCGTGCTGCCCCCACTATGCTACCGCGCTGCCCCCACTATGCTACCGCGCTGTCCCCACTATGCTACCGCGCAGCCCCCACGATGCTACCGCGCTGCCCCCACTATGCTATCGCGCTGCCCCCACTATTCTATGGCGCTGCCCCCACGATGCTATCGCGCTGCCCCCACGATGCTACCGTGCTGCCCCCACTATGCTACCGCGCTGCCCCCCACTATGCTATCGCGCTGCCCCCACTATGCTACCGCGCTGCCCCCACTATGCAACCGCGCTGCCCCCCACTATGCTATCGCGCTGCCCCCACTATGCTACCGTGCTGCCCCCCACTATGCTATCGCGCTGCCCCCCACTATGCTACCGCGATGCCCCCCCACGATGCTACCGTGCTGCCCCCACTATGCTACCGCGCTGCCCCCACTATGCTACCGTGCTGCCCCCAACAATGCTACCGTGCTGCCCCCACTATATTATCGTGCTGCCCCCACTATGCTACCGCGCTGCCCCGCCACGATGCTACCGTGCTGCCCCCCACTATGCTACCGCGCTGCCCCCCACTATGCTACCGTGCTGCCCTCCACTATGCTACCGCGCTGCCCCCACTGTGCTACCGTGTTTCCCCCACTATGCTACCGTGTTTCCCCCACTATGCTACCGTGCTGCACCCACTATGCTACCGTGCTACCCCCACTATGCTACCGTGCTGCCCCCACTGTGCTACCGTGTTTCCCCCACTATGCTACCGTGTTTCCCCCACTATGCTACCGTGCTGCCCCCACTACGCTACCGTGCTGCACCCACTATGCTACCGTGCTACCCCCACTGTGCTACCGCGCTGCCCCCACTACGCTACCGTGCTACCCCCACTATGCTACCGTGTTTCCCCCACTATGCTACCGTGCTACCCCCACTATGCTACCGCGCTGCCCCCACTACGCTACCGTGCTACCCCCACTA
This sequence comes from Scyliorhinus torazame, assembly GCF_047496885.1. Lineage (NCBI taxonomy): Eukaryota > Metazoa > Chordata > Chondrichthyes > Carcharhiniformes > Scyliorhinidae > Scyliorhinus > Scyliorhinus torazame. Next base: position 180,926,855 of record NC_092711.1, on the reverse strand, counting down.
TGCTACCGTGTTTCCCCCACTATGCTACCGTGCTACCCCCGCAATGCTACCGCGCTGCCCCCACTATGCTACCGCGCTGCCCCCACTATGCTACCGTGTTTCCCCCACTGTGCTACCGTGCTACCCCCACTATGCTACCGCGCTGCCCCCACTATGCTACCGTGCTACCCCCACTATGCTACCGCGCTGCCCCCACTATGCTACCGTGCTACCCCCACTATGCTACCGTGCTACCCCCACTATGCTACCGCGCTGCCCCCACTACGCTACCGCGCTACCCCCACTATGCTACCGTGTTTCCCCCACTATGCTACCGTGCTACCCCCACGATGCTACCGTGTTTCCCCCACTATGCTACCGCGCTGCCCCCACTATGCTACCGTGCTGCCCCCACTATGCTACCGCGCTGCCCCCACTATGCTACCGTGCTGCCCCCACTATGCTACCGTACTGCCCCCACTATGCTACCGTACTGCCCCCACTACGCTACCGTGCTGCCCCCACTATGCTACCGTACTGCCCCACTACGCTACCGTGCTGCCCCCACTATGCTACCGTGCTACCCCCACTATGCTACCGTGCTGCCCCCACTGTGCTACCGTGTTTCCCCCACTATGCTACCGTGTTTCCCCCACTATGCTACCGTGCTGCCCCCACTACGCTACCGTACTGCACCCACTATGCTACCGTGCTACCCCCACTGTGCTACCGCGCTGCCCCCCACTATGCTACCGCGCTGCCCCCACTACGCTACCGTGCTACCCCCACTATGCTACCGTGTTTCCCCCACTATGCTACCGTGCTACCCCCACTATGCTACCGCGCTGCCCCCACTACGCTACCGTGCTACCCCCACTATGCTACCGTGTTTCCCCCACTGTGCTACCGTGCTACCCCCGCAACGCTACCGCGCTGCCCCCACTATGCTACCGCGCTGCCCCCACTATGCTACCGTGTTTCCCCCACTGTGCTACCGTGCTACCCCCACTATGCTACCGCGCTGCCCCCACTATGCTACCGTGCTACCCCCACTATGCTACCGCGCTGCCCCCACTATGCTACCGTGCTACCCCCACTATGCTACCGTGCTACCCCCACTATGCTACCGCGCTGCCCCCACTACGCTACCGCGCTACCCCCACTATGCTACCGTGTTTCCCCCACTATGCTACCGTGCTACCCCCACTATGCTACCGTGTTTCCCCCACTATGCTACCGCGCTGCCCCCACTATGCTACCGTGCTGCCCCCGCTATGCTACCGCGCTGCCCCCACTATGCTACCGTGCTGCCCCCACTATGCTACCGTACTGCCCCCACTATGCTACCGTTCTGCCCCCACTATGCTACCGTACTGCCCCCACTACGCTACTGTGCTGCCCCCACTATGCTACCGTACTGCCCCCACTATGCTACCGTACTGCCCCCACTATGCTACCGTACTGCCCCACTACGCTACCGTGCTGCCCCCACTATGCTACCGTGCTGCCCCCACTATGCTACCGTGCTGCCCCCACTATGCTACCGTGCTGCCCCCACTATGCTACCGTACTGCCCCCACTACGCTACCGTGCTGCCCCCACTATGCTACCGTGCTGCCACCACTATGCTACCGTGCTGCCCTCACTATGCTACCGTGCTGCCCCCACTATGCTACCGCGCTGCCCCCACTATGCTACCGCGCTGCCCCCACTATGCTACTGTGCTGCCCCCACTACGCTACCGTACTGCCCCCACTATGCTACCGCGCTGCACCCACTATGCTACCGCGCTGCCCCCACTATGCTACCGTGCTGCCCCCACTATGCTACCGCGCTGCCCCCACTATGCTATCGTGCTGCCCCCCACTATGCTACCGTGCTGCCCCCCACTATGCTACTGCGCTGCCCCCACTATGCTACCGTGCTGCCCCCACTACGCTACCGTACTGCCCCCACTATGCTACTGCGCTGCCCCCCACTATGCTACTGCGCTGCCCCCACTATGCTACCGTACTGCCCCCACTACGCTACCGTGCTGCCCCCACTATGCTACTGCGCTGCCCCCACTGTGCTACCGCACTGCCCCCACTATGCTACCGTACTGCCCGCACTATGCTACCGTGCTACCCCCACTATGCTATCGTACTGCCCCCACTATGCTACCGTGCTACCCCCACTATGCTACCGTACTGCCCCCACTACGCTACCGTGCTGCCCCCACTATGCTACCGTGCTGCACCCACTATGCTACCGCGCTGCCCCTACTATGCTACTGCGCTGCCCCCCACTATGCTACCGTGCTGCCCCCCACTATGCTACCGCGCTGCCCCCCACTATGCTACCGTACTGCCCCCACTATGCTACTGCGCTGCCCCCACTATGCTACCGTACTGCCCCCACTACGCTACCGTGCTGCCCCCACTATGCTACTGCGCTGCCCCCACTGTGCTACCGCACTGCCCCCACTATGCTACCGTACTGCCCCCACTATGCTACTGCGCTGCCCCCACTATGCTACCGTGCTGCCCCCACTACGCTACCGTACTGCCCCCACTATGCTACTGCGCTGCCCCCTCTATGCTACCGTACTGCCCCCACTACGCTACCGTGCTGCCCCCACTATGCTACAGCGCTGCCCCCACTGTGCTACCGCACTGCCCCCACTATGCTACCGTACTGCCCGCACTATGCTACCGTGCTACCCCCACTATGCTACCGTACTGCCCCCACTATGCTACCGTGCTACCCCCACTATGCTACCGGACTGCCCCCACTACGCTACCGGGCTGCCCCCACTATGCTACTGCGCTGCCCCCACTGTGCTACCGCACTGCCCCCACTATGCTACCGTACTGCCCCCACTACGCTACCGTGCTGCCCGCACTATGCTACTGTGCTAACCCCACTGTGCTACTGCGCTGCCCCCACTATGCTACCGTGCTGCCCCCCACTATGCTTCCGTGCTGCCCCCCACTATGCTTCCGTGCAGCCCCCACTATGCTTCCGTGCTGCCCCCACTATGCTACCGCGCTGCCCCCACGATGCTACCGTGCTGTCGCCACGATGCTACCGCGCTGCCCACACTATGCTACCGTGCTGTCGCCACGATGCTACCGCGCTGCCCCCACTATGCTACCGCGCTGCCCCCACTATGCTACTGTGCTGCCCCCACTATGCTACCGCGCTGCCCCCCACTATGCTACTGTGCTGCCCCCACTATGCTACCTCGCTGCCCCCACTATGCTACTGCGCTGCCCCCACTATGCTACCTCGCTGCCCCCACTATGCTACTGCGCTGCCCCCACTATGCTACTGCGCTGCCCCCACTATGCTACTGTGCTGCCCCCACTATGCTACCTCGCTGCCCCCACTATGCTACTGTGCTGCCCCCACTATGCTACCTCGCTGCCCCCACTATGCTACTGCGCTGCCCCCACTATGCTACTGCGCTGCCCCCACTATGCTACTGTGCTGCCACCACTATGCTACCGCGCTGCCCCCACTATGCTACTGCGCTGCCCCCACTATGCTACCGTGCTGCCCCCACTATGATACCGCGCTACCCCCACGATGCTACCGCGCTGCCCCCCACTATGCTACTGTGCTGTCCCCACGATGCGACTGCGCTGCCCCCACTATGCTACCGCGCTGCCCCCACTATGCTACCGTGCTGCCCCCACTATGATACGCGCTACCCCCACGATGCTACCGCGCTGCCCCCCACTATGCTACTGTGCTGCCCCCACTATGCTACCGCGCTGCCCCAACTATGCTACCGCGCTGCCCCCACTATGCTACCGCGCTGCCCCCCACTATGCTACTGTGCTGCCCCCACTATGCTACCGCGCTGCCCCTACTATGCTACTGCGCTGCCCCCACTATGCTACCGTGCTGCCCCCACTACGCTACCGTACTGCCCCCACTATGCTACTGCGCTGCCCCCACTATGCTACCGTGCTGCCCCCACTATGCTACCGCGCTGCCCCCCACTATGCTATCGCGCTGCCCCCCACTATGCTACTGCGCTGCCCCCACTATGCTACCGTACTGCCCGCACTATGCTACCGTGCTACCCCCACTATGCTACCGTACTGCCCCCACTATGCTACCGTGCTACCCCCACTATGCTACCGTACTGCCCACACTACGCTACCGTGCTGCCCCCACTATGCTACTGCGCTGCCCCTACTATGCTACTGCGCTGCCCCCACTATGCTACCGTACTGCCCGCACTATGCTACCGTGCTACCCCCACTATGCTACCGTACTGCCCCCACTATGCTACCGTACTGCCCCCACTATGCTACTGCGCTGCCCCCCACTATGCTACCGTGCTGCCCCCACTACGCTACCGTACTGCCCCCACTATGCTACTGCGCTGCCCCCACTATGCTACCGTACTGCCCGCACTATGCTACCGTGCTACCCCCACTATGCTACCGTACTGCCCCCACTATGCTACCGTGCTACCCCCACTATGCTACCGTACTGCCCCCACTACGCTACCGTGCTGCCCCCACTATGCTACTGCGCTGCCCCCACTGTGGTACCGCACTGCCCCCACTATGCTACCGTACTGCCCCCAGTACGCTACCGTGCTGCCCGCACTATGCTACCGTGCAGCCCCCACTATGCTACCGTGCTACCCCCACTATGCTACCGTACTGCCCGCACTATGCTACCGTGCTACCCCCACTATGCTACCGTACTGCCCCCACTATGCTACCGTGCTACCCCCACTATGCTACCGTACTGCCCCCACTACGCTACCGTGCTGCCCCCACTATGCTACTGCGCTGCCCCCACTGTGCTACCGCACTGCCCCCACTATGCTACCGTACTGCCCCCACTACGCTACCGTGCTGCCCGCACTATGCTACTGTGCTAACCCCACTGTGCTACTGCGCTGCCCCCACTATGCTACCGTGCTGCCCCCACTATGCTACCGTGCTGCCCCCCACTATGCTTCCGTGCTGCCCCCACTATGCTTCCGTGCTGCCCCCACTATGCTACCGCGCTGCCCCCCACTATGCTTCCGTGCAGCCCCCACTATGCTACCGCGCTGCCCCCACGATGCTACCGTGCTGTCGCCACGATGCTACCGTGCTGCCCCCACTATGCTACCGTGCTGCCCCCACTATGCTACTGTGCTGCCCCCACTATGCTACCGCGCTGCCCCCCACTATGCTACTGTGCTGCCCCCACTATGCTACCTTGCTGCCCCCACTATGCTACTGCGCTGCCACCACTATGCTACTGCGCTGCCCCCACTATGCTACTGTGCTGCCCCCACTATGCTACCGCGCTGCCCCCACTATGCTACTGCGCTGCCCCCACTATGCTACCGTGCTGTCCCCACGATGCGACTGCGCTGCCCCCACTATGCTACCGCGCTGCCCCCACTATGCTACCGTGCTGCCCCCACTATGATACCGCGCTACCCCCACGATGCTACCGCGCTGCCCCCCACTATGCTACTGTGCTGCCCCCACTATGCTACCGCGCTGCCCCAACTATGCTACCGCGCTGCCCCCACTATGCTACCGCGCTGCCCCCCACTATGCTACTGTGCTGCCCCCACTATGCTACCGCGCTGCCCCTACTATGCTACTGCGCTGCCCCCACTATGCTACCGTGCTGCCCCCACTACGCTACCGTACTGCCCCCACTATGCTACTGCGCTGCCCCCACTATGCTACCGTGCTGCCCCCACTATGCTACCGCGCTGCCCCCCACTATGCTATCGCGCTGCCCCCCACTTTGCTACTGCGCTGCCCCCACTATGCTACCGTACTGCCCGCACTATGCTACCGTGCTACCCCCACTATGCTACCGTACTGCCCCCACTATGCTACCGTGCTACCCCCACTATGCTACCGTACTGCCCCCACTACGCTACCGTGCTGCCCCCACTATGCTACTGCGCTGCCCCCACTGTGCTACCGCACTGCCCCCACTATGCTACCGTACTGCCCCCAGTACGCTACCGTGCTGCCCGCACAATGCTACCGTGCTGCCCCCACTATGCTACCGTGCTAACCCCACTATGCTACCGTACTGCCCGCACTATGCTACCGTGCTACCCCCACTATGCTACCGTACTGCCCCCACTATGCTACCGTGCTACCCCCACTATGCTACCGTACTGCCCCCACTACGCTACCGTGCTGCCCCCACTATGCTACTGCGCTGCCCCCACTGTGCTACCGTGCTGCCCCCACTATGCTACCGTACTGCCCCCACTACGCTACCGTGCTGCCCGCACTATGCTACTGTGCTAACCCCACTGTGCTACTGCGCTGCCCCCACTATGCTACCGTGCTGCCCCCACTATGCTACCGCGCTGCCCCCCACTATGCTTCCGTGCTGCCGCCACTATGCTACCGTGCTGCCCCCACTATGCTACCGCGCTGCCCCCCACTATGCTTCCGTGCAGCCCCCACTATGCTTCCGTGCTGCCCCCACTATGCTACCGCGCTGCCCCCACGATGCTACCGTGCTGTCGCCACGATGCTACCGCGCTGCCCACACTATGCTACCGTGCTGTCGCCACGATGCTACCGCGCTGCCCCCACTATGCTACCGCGCTGCCCCCACTATGCTACTGTGCTGCCCCCACTATGCTACCGCGCTGCCCCCCACTATGCTACTGTGCTGCCCCCACTATGCTACCTCGCTGCCCCCACTATGCTACTGCGCTGCCCCCACTATGCTACTGCGCTGCCCCCACTATGCTACTGTGCTGCCCCCACTATGCTACCGCGCTGCCCCCACTATGCTACCGCGCTGCCCCCACTATGCTACCGTGCTGTCCCCACGATGCGACTGCGCTGCCCCCACTATGCTACCGCGCTGCCCCCACTATGCTACCGTGCTGCCCCCACTATGATACCGCGCTACCCCCACTATGCTACCGCGCTGCCCCCACTATGCTACCGCGCTGCCCCCCACTATGCTACCGTGCTGCCCCCACTATGATACCGCGCTACCCCCACTATGCTACCGCGCTGCCCCAACTATGCTACCGCGCTGCCCCCACTATGCTACCGTGCTGCCTCCACTATGCTACTGTGCTGCCCCCACTATGCTACTGTGCTGCCCCCACTATGCTACTGTGCTGCCCCCACTATGCTACCGCGCTACCCCCACGATGCTACTGTGCTGCCCCCACTATGCTACCGTGCTGCCCCCGCTATGCTACCGCGCTATCCCCACTATGCTACCGCGCTGCCCCCACTATTCTACCGTGCTGCCCCCACTATGCTACCGCGCTATCCCCACTATGCTACCGCGCTGCCCCCACTATGCTACCGTGCTGCCTCCACTATGCTACCGCGCTGCCCGTACTATGCTACCGTGCTGCCCCCACTATGCTACCGCGCTGCCCGCACTATGCTACCGTGCTACCCCCACTATGCTACCGCGCTGCCCGTACTATGCTACCGTGCTGCCCCCACTATGCTACCGCGCTGCCCCCCACTATGCTACCGCGCTGCCCGCACTATGCTACCGTGCTACCCCCACTATGATACCGCGCTGCCCCCACTATGCTACCGTGCTACCCCCACTATGTTACCGCGCTGCCCCCACTATGCTACCGTGCTACCCCCACTATGCTAACGTGCTACCCCCACTATGCTACCGCGCTGCCCCCACTATGCTACCGTGCTACCCCCACTATGCTACCGTGCTGTCCCCACTATGCTACCGCGCTGCCCCCACTATGCTACCGCGCTGCCCCCACTATGCTACCGCGCTGCCCCCACTATGCTACCGCGCTGCCCCCACTATGCTACCGTGCTACCCCCACTATGCTACTGCGCTGCCCCCACTATGCTACTGCGCTGCCTCCACTATGCTACCGTGCTGCACCCACTATGCTACCGCGCTGCCCCCACTACGCTACCGTACTGCCCCCACTATGCTACTGCGCTGCCCCCACTATGCTACCGTGCTGCCCCCACTATGCTACCGCGCTGCCCCCCACTATGCTATCGCGCTGCCCCCCACTATGCTACTGCGCTGCCCCCACTATGCTACTGCGCTGCCCCCCACTATGCTACCGCGCTGCCCCCACTATGCTACCGTACTGCCCCCACTACGTTACCGCGCTGCCCCCACTATGCTACTGCGCTGCCCACACTGTGCTACCGCACTGCCCGCACTATGCTACCGTGCTACCCCCACTATGCTACCGTACTGCCCCCACTATGCTACCGCGCTGCCCCCCACTATGCTACCGCGCTGCCCCCCACTATGCTACCGCGCTGTCCCCACTATGCTACCGTACTGCCCCCACTATGCTACTGCGCTGCCCCCACTGTGCTACCGTGCTACCCCCACTATGCTACCGTACTGCCCCCACTACGCTACCGCGCTGCCCCCACTATGCTACTGCGCTGCCCCCACTATGCTACCGCGCTGCCCCCCACTATGCTATCGCGCTGCCCCCCACTATGCTACTGCGCTGCCCCCACTATGCTACTGCGCTGCCCCCCACTATGCTACCGCGCTGCCCCCACTATGCTACCGTACTGCCCCCACTACGTTACCGCGCTGCCCCCACTATGCTACTGCGCTGCCCACACTGTGCTACCGCACTGCCCGCACTATGCTACCGTGCTACCCCCACTATGCTACCGTACTGCCCCCACTATGCTACCGCGCTGCCCCCCACTATGCTACCGCGCTGCCCCCCACTATGCTACCGCGCTGTCCCCACTATGCTACCGTACTGCCCCCACTATGCTACTGCGCTGCCCCCACTGTGCTACCGTGCTACCCCCACTATGCTACCGTACTGCCCCCACTACGCTACCGCGCTGCCCCCACTATGCTACTGCGCTGCCCCCACTATGCTACCGCGCTGCCCCCACTATGCTACCGTATGCCCCCAGTACGCTACCGTGCTGCCCACACTATGCTACCGTGCTTCCCCCACTATGCTACCGTGCTACCCCCACTATGCTACCGTACTGACCGCACTATGCTACCGTGCTACCCCCACTATGCTACCGTGCTACCCCCACTATGCTACCGTACTGCCCCCACTATGCTACCGTGCTACCCCCACTATGCTACCGTACTGCCCCCAGTACGCTACCGTGCTGCCCACACTATGCTACCGTGCTGCCCCCACTATGCTACCGTGCTACCCCCACTATGCTACCGTACTGACCGCACTATGCTACCGTGCTACCCCCACTATGCTACCGTGCTACCCCCACTATGCTACCGTACTGCCCCCACTATGCTACCGTGCTACCCTCACTATGCTACCGTACTGCCCCCACTACGCTACCGTGCTGCCCCCACTATGCTACCGTGCTGCCCCCACTATGCTACCGCACTGCCCCCACTATGCTACCGTACTGCCCCCACTACGCTACCGTGCTGCCCGCACTATGCTACTGTGCTAACCCCACTATGCTACTGCGCTGCCCCCACTATGCTACCGTGCTGCCCCCACTATGCTACCGCGCTGCCCCCCACTATGCTTCCGTGCTGCCCCCACTATGCTACCGTGCTGCCCCCACTATGCTACCGCGCTGCCCCCCACTATGCTTCCGTGCTGCCCCCACTATGCTTCCGTGCTGCCCCCACTATGCTACCGCGCTGCCCCCACGATGCTACCGTGCTGTCGCCACGATGCTACCGCGCTGCCCAGACTATGCTACCGTGCTGTCCCCACGATGCTACCGTGCTGCCCCCACTATGCTTCCGTGCTGCCCCCACTATGCTACCGTGCTACCCCCACGATGCTACTGCGCTGGCCCCACTATGCCACCGTGCTGCCCCCACTATGCTACTGTGCTGCCCGCACTATGCTACCGTGCTGCCCACACTATGCTACCGTGCTACACCCACTATGCTACCGTGCTGCCCCCACAATGCTACCGTGCTAACCTCACTATGCTACTGCGCTGCCCCACTATGCTACCGTGCTGCCCCCACTATGCTACCGTACTGCCCCCAGTACGCTACCGTGCTGCCCACACTATGCTACCGTGCTGCCCCCACTATGCTACCGTGCTACCCCCACTATGCTACCGTACTGACCGCACTATGCTACCGTGCTACCCCCACTATGCTACCGTGCTACCCCCACTATGCTACCGTACTGCCCCCACTATGCTACCGTGCTACCCCCACTATGCTACCGTACTGCCCCCACTACGCTACCGTGCTGCCCCCACTATGCTACCGTGCTGCCCCCACTATGCTACCGCACTGCCCCCACTATGCTACCGTACTGCCCCCACTACGCTACCGTGCTGCCCGCACTATGCTACTGTGCTAACCCCACTATGCTACTGCGCTGCCCCCACTATGCTACCGTGCTGCCCCCAATATGCTACCGCGCTGCCCCCCACTATGCTTCCGTGCTGCCCCCACTATGCTACCGTGCTGCCCCCACTATGCTACCGTACTGCCCCCACTACGCTACCGTGCTGCCCGCACTATGCTACTGTGCTAACCCCACTATGCTACTGCGCTGCCCCCACTATGCTACCGTGCTGCCCCCACTATGCTACCGCGCTGCCCCCCACTATGCTTCCGTGCTGCCCCCACTATGCTACCGTGCTGCCCCCACTATGCTTCCGTGCTGCCCCCACTATGCTACCGTGCTGCCCCCACTATGCAACCGCGCTGCCCCCACGATGCTACCGTGCTGCCCCCACTATGCTTCCGTGCTGCCCCCACTATGCTACCGCGCTGCCCCCACTATGCTACCGCGCTGCCCCCCACTATGCTTCCGTGCTGCCCCCACTATGCTTCCGTGCTGCCCCCACTATGCTACCGCGCTGCCCCCACGATGCTACCGTGCTGTCGCCACGATGCTACCGCGCTGTCCAGACTATGCTGCCGTGCTGTCCCCACTATGCTTCCGTGCTGCCCCCACTACGCTACCGTGCTACCCCCACGATGCTACTGCGCTGCCCCCACTATGCCACCGTGCTGCCCCCACTATGCTACTGTGCTGCCCGCACTATGCTACCGTGCTGCCCACACTATGCTACCGTGCTACACCCACTATGCTACCGTGCTGCCCCCACAATGCTACCGTGCTACCCTCACTATGCTACTGCGCTGCCCCACTATGCTACCGTGCTACCCCCACTATGCTACCGTGCTGTCCCCACTATGCTACCGTGCTGCCCCCACTATGCTACCGTGCTGCCCCCACTATGCTACCGCGCTGCCCCCACGATGCTACCGTGCTGTCCCCTCGATGCTACCGCGCTGCCCCCACTATGCTACCGTGCTACCCCCACTATGCTACCGTACTGCCCCCACTATGCTACTGCGCTGCCCCAACTTTGCTACCGTGCTGCCCCCACTATGCTACCGTGCTGCCCCCACTATGCTACCGCGCTGCCCCCACTCTACTACCGTGCTGCCCCCACTATGCTACCGCGCTGCCCCCACTCTGCTACCGCGCTGCCCCCACTATGCTACCGTGCTGCCCCCACTATGCTACCGTACTGCCCCCACTATGCTACCGTACTGCCCCCACTACGCTACCGTGCTGCCCCCACTATGCTACCGTACTGCCCCACTACGCTACCGTGCTGCCCCCACTATGCTACCGTGCTACCCCCACTATGCTACCGTGCTGCCCCCACTGTGCTACCGTGTTTCCCCCACTATGCTACCGTGTTTCCCCCACTATGCTACCGTGCTGCCCCCACTACGCTACCGTGCTGCACCCACTATGCTACCGTGCTACCCCCACTGTGCTACCGCGCTGCCCCCCACTATGCTACCGCGCTGCCCCCACTACGCTACCGTGCTACCCCCACTATGCTACCGTGTTTCCCCCACTATGCTACCGTGCTACCCCCACTATGCTACCGCGCTGCCCCCACTACGCTACCGTGCTACCCCCACTATGCTACCGTGTTTCCCCCACTATGCTACCGTGCTACCCCCGCAACGCTACCGCGCTGCCCCCACTATGCTACCGCGCTGCCCCCACTATGCTACCGTGTTTCCCCCACTGTGCTACCGTGCTACCCCCACTATGCTACCGCGCTGCCCCCACTATGCTACCGTGCTACCCCCACTATGCTACCGCGCTGCCCCCACTATGCTACCGTGCTACCCCCACTATGCTACCGTGCTACCCCCACTATGCTACCGCGCTGCCCCCACTACGCTACCGCGCTACCCCCACTATGCTACCGTGTTTCCCCCACTATGCTACCGTGCTACCCCCACTATGCTACCGTGTTTCCCCCACTATGCTACCGCGCTGCCCCCACTATGCTACCGTGCTGCCCCCGCTATGCTACCGTGCTGCCCCCACTATGCTACCGTGCTGCCCCCACTATGCTACCGTACTGCCCCCACTATGCTACCGTACTGCCCCCACTATGCTACCGTACTGCCCCCACTACGCTACTGTGCTGCCCCCACTATGCTACCGTACTGCCCCCACTATGCTACCGTACTGCCCCCACTATGCTACCGTACTGCCCCACTACGCTACCGTGCTGCCCCCACTATGCTACCGTGCTGCCCCCACTATGCTACCGTGCTGCCCCCACTATGCTACCGTGCTGCCCCCACTATGCTACCGTACTGCCCCCACTACGCTACCGTGCTGCCCCCACTATGCTACCGTGCTGCCCCCACTATGCTACCGTGCTGCCCTCACTATGCTACCGTGCTGCCCCCACTATGCTACCGCGCTGCCCCCACTATGCTACCGCGCTGCCCCCACTATGCTACTGTGCTGCCCCCACTACGCTACCGTACTGCCCCCACTATGCTACCGCGCTGCACCCACTATGCTACCGCGCTGCCCCCACTATGCTACCGTGCTGCCCCCACTATGCTACCGCGCTGCCCCCACTATGCTACCGTGCTGCCCCCCACTATGCTACCGTGCTGCCCCCCACTATGCTACTGCGCTGCCCCCACTATGCTACCGTGCTGCCCCCACTACGCTACCGTACTGCCCCCACTATGCTACTGCGCTGCCCCCCACTATGCTACTGCGCTGCCCCCACTATGCTACCGTACTGCCCCCACTACGCTACCGTGCTGCCCCCACTATGCTACTGCGCTGCCCCCACTGTGCTACCGCACTGCCCCCACTATGCTACCGTACTGCCCGCACTATGCTACCGTGCTACCCCCACTATGCTATCGTACTGCCCCCACTATGCTACCGTGCTACCCCCACTATGCTACCGTACTGCCCCCACTACGCTACCGTGCTGCCCCCACTATGCTACCGTGCTGCACCCACTATGCTACCGCGCTGCCCCTACTATGCTACTGCGCTGCCCCCCACTATGCTACCGTGCTGCCCCCCACTATGCTACCGCGCTGCCCCCCACTATGCTACCGTACTGCCCCCACTATGCTACTGCGCTGCCCCCACTATGCTACCGTACTGCCCCCACTGCGCTACCGTGCTGCCCCCACTATGCTACTGCGCTGCCCCCACTGTGCTACCGCACTGCCCCCACTATGCTACCGTACTGCCCCCACTATGCTACTGCGCTGCCCCCACTATGCTACCGTGCTGCCCCCACTACGCTACCGTACTGCCCCCACTATGCTACTGCGCTGCCCCCTCTATGCTACCGTACTGCCCCCACTACGCTACCGTGCTGCCCCCACTATGCTACTGCGCTGCCCCCACTGTGCTACCGCACTGCCCCCACTATGCTACCGTACTGCCCGCACTATGCTACCGTGCTACCCCCACTATGCTACCGTACTGCCCCCACTATGCTACCGTGCTACCCCCACTATGCTACCGGACTGCCCCCACTACGCTACCGTGCTGCCCCCACTATGCTACTGCGCTGCCCCCACTGTGCTACCGCACTGCCCCCACTATGCTACCGTACTGCCCCCACTACGCTACCGTGCTGCCCGCACTATGCTACTGTGCTAACCCCACTGTGCTACTGCGCTGCCCCCACTATGCTACCGTGCTGCCCCCCACTATGCTTCCGTGCTGCCCCCCACTATGCTTCCGTGCAGCCCCCACTATGCTACCGTGCTGCCCCCACTACGCTACCGTACTGCCCCCACTATGCTACTGCGCTGCCCCCTCTATGCTACCGTACTGCCCCCACTACGCTACCGTGCTGCCCCCACTATGCTACTGCGCTGCCCCCACTGTGCTACCGCACTGCCCCCACTATGCTACCGTACTGCCCGCACTATGCTACCGTGCTACCCCCACTACGCTACCGTACTGCCCCCACTATGCTACCGTGCTACCCCCACTATGCTACCGGACTGCCCCCACTACGCTACCGTGCTGCCCCCACTATGCTACTGTGCTGCCACCACTATGCTACCGCGCTGCCCCCACTATGCTACTGCGCTGCCCCCACTATGTTACCGTGCTGTCCCCACGATGCGACTGCGCTGCCCCCACTATGCTACCGCGCTGCCCCCACTATGCTACCGTGCTGCCCCCACTATGATACCGCGCTACCCCCACGATGCTACCGCGCTGCCCCCCACTATGCTACTGTGCTGCCCCCACTATGCTACCGCGCTGCCCCAACTATGCTACCGCGCTGCCCCCACTATGCTACCGCGCTGCCCCCCACTATGCTACTGTGCTGCCCCCACTATGCTACCGCGCTGCCCCTACTATGCTACTGCGCTGCCCCCACTATGCTACCGTGCTGCCCCCACTACGCTACCGTACTGCCCCCACTATGCTACTGCGCTGCCCCCACTATGCTACCGTGCTGCCCCCACTATGCTACCGCGCTGCCCCCCACTATGCTATCGCGCTGCCCCCCACTATGCTACTGCGCTGCCCCCACTATGCTACCGTACTGCCCGCACTATGCTACCGTGCTACCCCCACTATGCTACCGTACTGCCCCCACTATGCTACCGTGCTACCCCCACTATGCTACCGTACTGCCCACACTACGCTACCGTGCTGCCCCCACTATGCTACTGCGCTGCCCCTACTATGCTACTGCGCTGCCCCCACTAGGCTACCGTACTGCCCGCACTATGCTACCGTGCTGCCCCCGCTATGCTACTGCGCTGCCCCCACTATGCTACCGTACTGCCCGCACTATGCTACCGTACTGCCCGCACTATGCTACCGTGCTACCCCCACTATGCTACCGTACTGCCCCCACTATGCGACCGTGCTACCCCCACTATGCTACCGTACTGCCCACACTACGCTACCGTGCTGCCCCCACTATGCTACTGCGCTGCCCCACCTATGCTACTGCGCTACCCCCACTATGCTACCGTACTGCCCCCACTATGCTACCGTACCGCCCCCACTATGCTACTGCGCTGCCCCCCACTATGCTACCGTGCTGCCCCCACTACGCTACCGTACTGCCCCCACTATGCTACTGCGCTGCCCCCACTATGCTACCGTACTGCCCGCACTATGCTACCGTGCTACCCCCACTATGCTACCGTACTGCCCCCACTATGCTACCGTGCTACCCCCACTATGCTACCGTACTGCCCCCACTACGCTACCGTGCTGCCCCCACTATGCTACTGCGCTGCCCCCACTGTGGTACCGCACTGCCCCCACTATGCTACCGTACTGCCCCCAGTACGCTACCGTGCTGCCCGCACTATGCTACCGTGCTGCCCCCACTATGCTACCGTGCTACCCCCACTATGCTACCGTACTGCCCGCACTATGCTACCGTGCTACCCCCACTATGCTACCGTACTGCCCCCACTATGCTACCGTGCTACCCCCACTATGCTACCGTACTGCCCCCACTACGCTACCGTGCAGCCCCCACTATGCTACTGCGCTGCCCCCACTGTGCTACCGCACTGCCCCCACTATGCTACCGTACTGCCCCCACTACGCTACCGTGCTGCCCGCACTATGCTACTGTGCTAACCCCACTGTGCTACTGCGCTGCCCCCACTATGCTACCGTGCTGCCCCCACTATGCTACCGTGCTGCCCCCCACTATGCTTCCGTGCTGCCCCCACTATGCTTCCGTGCTGCCCCCACTATGCTACCGCGCTGCCCCCCACTATGCTTCCGTGCAGCCCCCACTATGCTTCCGTGCTGCCACCACTATGCTACCGCGCTGCCCCCACGATGCTACCGTGCTGTCGCCACGATGCTACCGTGCTGCCCCCACTATGCTACCGTGCTGTCGCCACAATGCTACCGCGCTGCCCCCACTATGCTACCGCGCTGCCCCCACTATGCTACTGTGCTGCCCCCACTATGCTACCGCGCTGCCCCCCACTATGCTACTGTGCTGCCCCCACTATGCTACCTTGCTGCCCCCACTATGCTACTGCGCTGCCCCCACTATGCTACTGCGCTGCCCCCACTATGCTACTGTGCTGCCCCCACTATGCTACCGCGCTGCCCCCACTATGCTACTGCGCTGCCCCCACGATGCTGCCGTGCTGCCCCCACTATGCTACCGTGCTGTCCCCACGATGCGACTGCGCTGCCCCCACTATGCTACCGCGCTGCCCCCACTATGCTACCGTGCTGCCCCCACTATGATACCGCGCTACCCCCACGATGCTACCGCGCTGCCCCCCACTATGCTACTGTGCTGCCCCCACTATGCTACCGCGCTGCCCCCACGATGCTACTGTGCTGCCCCCACTATGCTACCGCGCTGCCCCAACTATGCTACCGCGCTGCCCCCACTATGCTACCGCGCTGCCCCCCACTATGCTACTGTGCTGCCCCTACTATGCTACTGCGCTGCCCCCACTATGCTACCGTGCTGCCCCCACTACGCTACCGTACTGCCCCCACTATGCTACTGCGCTGCCCCCACTATGCTACCGTGCTGCCCCCACTATGATACCGCGCTACCCCCACGATGCTACTGTGCTGCCCCCACTATGCTACCGCGCTGCCCCAACTATGCTACCGCGCTGCCCCCACTATGCTACCGCGCTGCCCCCCACTATGCTACTGTGCTGCCCCCACTATGCTACCGCGCTGCCCCTACTATGCTACTGCGCTGCCCCCACTATGCTACCGTGCTGCCCCCACTACGCTACCGTACTGCCCCCACTATGCTACTGCGCTGCCCCCACTATGCTACCGTGCTGCCCCCACTATGCTACCGCGCTGCCCCCCACTATGCTATCGCGCTGCCCCCCACTATGCTACTGCGCTGCCCCCACTATGCTACCGTACTGCCCGCACTATGCTACCGTGCTACCCCCACTATGCTACCGTACTGCCCACACTACGCTACCGTGCTGCCCCCACTATGCTACTGCGCTGCCCCTACTATGCTACTGCGCTGCCCCCACTATGCTACCGTACTGCCCGCACTATGCTACCGTGCTGCCCCCGCTATGCTACTGCGCTGCCCCCACTATGCTACCGTACTGCCCGCACTATGCTACCGTACTGCCCGCACTATGCTACCGTGCTACCCCCACAATGCTACCGTACTGCCCCCACTATGCTACCGTGCTACCCCCACTATGCTACCGTACTGCCCACACTACGCTACCGTGCTGCCCCCACTATGCTACTGCGCTGCCCCTACTATGCTACTGCGCTACCCCCACTATGCTACCGTACTGCCCCCACTATGCTACCGTACTGCCCCCACTATGCTACTGCGCTGCCCCCCACTATGCTACCGTGCTGCCCCCACTACGCTACCGTACTGCCCCCACTATGCTACTGCGCTGCCCCCACTATGCTACCGTACTGCCCGCACTATGCTACCGTGCTACCCCCACTATGCTACCGTACTGCCCCCACTATGCTACCGTGCTACCCCCACTATGCTACCGTACTGCCCCCACTACGCTACCGTGCTGCCCCCACTATGCTACTGCGCTGCCCCCACTGTGGTACCGCACTGCCCCCACTATGCTACCGTACTGCCCCCAGTACGCTACCGTGCTGCCCGCACTATGCTACCGTGCTGCCCCCACTATGCTACCGTGCTACCCCCACTATGCTACCGTACTGCCCGCACTATGCTACCGTGCTACCCCCACTATGCTACCGTACTGCCCCCACTATGCTACCGTGCTACCCCCACTATGCTACCGTACTGCCCCCACTACGCTACCGTGCTGCCCCCACTATGCTACTGCGCTGCCCCCACTGTGCTACCGCACTGCCCCCACTATGCTACCGTACTGCCCCCACTACGCTACCGTGCTGCCCGCACTATGCTACTGTGCTAACCCCACTGTGCTACTGCGCTGCCCCCACTATGCTACCGTGCTGCCCCCACTATGCTACCGTGCTGCCCCCCACTATGCTTCCGTGCTGCCCCCACTATGCTTCCGTGCTGCCCCCACTATGCTACCGCGCTGCCCCCCACTATGCTTCCGTGCAGCCCCCACTATGCTTCCGTGCTGCCACCACTATGCTACCGCGCTGCCCCCACGATGCTACCGTGCTGTCGCCACGATGCTACCGTGCTGCCCCCACTATGCTACCGTGCTGTCGCCACAATGCTACCGCGCTGCCCCCACTATGCTACCGCGCTGCCCCCACTATGCTACTGTGCTGCCCCCACTATGCTACCGCGCTGCCCCCCACTATGCTACTGTGCTGCCCCCACTATGCTACCTTGCTGCCCCCACTATGCTACTGCGCTGCCCCCACTATGCTACTGCGCTGCCCCCACTATGCTACTGTGCTGCCCCCACTATGCTACCGCGCTGCCCCCACTATGCTACTGCGCTGCCCCCACGATGCTGCCGTGCTGCCCCCACTATGCTACCGTGCTGTCCCCACGATGCGACTGCGCTGCCCCCACTATGCTACCGCGCTGCCCCCACTACGCTACCGTGCTGCCCCCACTATGATACCGCGCTACCCCCACGATGCTACCGCGCTGCCCCCCACTATGCTACCGCGCTGCCCCAACTATGCTACCGCGCTGCTCCCACTATGCTACCGCGCTGCCCCCCACTATGCTACTGTGCTGCCCCCACTATGCTACCGCGCTGCCCCTACTATGCTACTGCGCTGCCCCCACTATGCTACCGTGCTGCCCCCACTACGCTACCGTACTGCCCCCACTATGCTACTGCGCTGCCCCCACTATGCTACCGTGCTGCCCCCACTATGCTACCGCGCTGCCCCCCACTATGCTATCGCGCTGCCCCCCACTATGCTACTGCGCTGCCCCCACTATGCTACCGTACTGCCCGCACTATGCTACCGTGCTACCCCCACTATGCTACCGTACTGCCCCCACTATGCTACCGTGCTACCCCCACTATGCTACCGTACTGCCCCCACTACGCTACCGTGCTGCCCCCACTATGCTACTGCGCTGCCCCCACTGTGCTACCGCACTGCCCCCACTATGCTACCGTACTGCCCCCAGTACGCTACCGTGCTGCCCGCACAATGCTACCGTGCTGCCCCCACTATGCTACCGTGCTACCCCCACTATGCTACCGTACTGCCCCCACTATGCTACCGTGCTACCCCCACTATGCTACCGTACTGCCCCCACTACGCTACCGTGCTGCCCCCACTATGCTACTGCGCTGCCCCCACTGTTCTACCGCACTGCCCCCACTATGCTACCGTACTGCCCCCACTACGCTACCGTGCTGCCCGCACTATGCTACTGTGCTAACCCCACTGTGCTACTGCGCTGCCCCCACTATGCTACCGTGCTGCCCCCACTATGCTACCGCGCTGCCCCCCACTATGCTTCCGTGTTGCCGCCACTATGCTACCGTGCTGCCCCCACTATGCTACCGCGCTGCCCCCCACTATGCTTCCGTGCAGCCCCCACTATGCTTCCGTGCTGCCCCCACTATGCTACCGCGCTGCCCCCACGATGCTACCGTGCTGTCGCCACGATGCTACCGCGCTGCCCACACTATGCTACCGTGCTGTCGCCACGATGCTACCGCGCTGCCCCCACTATGCTACCGCGCTGCCCCCACTATGCTACTGTGCTGCCCCCACTATGCTACCGCGCTGCCCCCACTATGCTACCGCGCTGCCCCCACTATGCTACTGTGCTGCCCACACTATGCTACTGTGCTGTCGCCACGATGCTACCGCGCTGCCCCCACTATGCTACCGCGCTGCCCCCACTATGCTACTGTGCTGCCCCCACTATGCTACTGTGCTGCCCCCACTATGCTACCTCGCTGCCCCCACTATGCTACTGCGCTGCCCCCACTATGCTACTGCGCTGCCCCCACTATGCTACTGTGCTGCCCCCACTATGCTATCGCGCTGCCCCCACTATGCTACCGCGCTGCCCCCACTATGCTACCGTGCTGTCCCCACGATGCGACTGCGCTGCCCCCACTATGCTACCGCGCTGCCCCCACTATGCTCTACCGTGCTGCCCCCACTATGATACCGCGCTACCCCCACTATGCTACCGCGCTGCCCCCACTATGCTACCGCGCTGCCCCCACTATGCTACCGTGCTGCCCCCACTATGATACCGCGCTACCCCCACTATGCTACCGCGCTGCCCCAACTATGCTACCGCGCTGCCCCCACTATGCTACCGTGCTGCCTCCACTATGCTACTGCGCTGCCCCCACTGTGCTACCGCACTGCCCCCACTATGCTACCGTACTGCCCCCACTACGCTACCGTGCTGCCCGCACTATGCTACTGTGCTAACCCCACTGTGCTACTGCGCTGCCCCCACTATGCTACCGTGCTGCCCCCACTATGCTACCGCGCTGCCCCCCACTATGCTTCCGTGCTGCCGCCACTATGCTACCGTGCTGCCCCCACTATGCTACCGCGCTGCCCCCCACTATGCTTCCGTGCAGCCCCCACTATGCTTCCGTGCTGCCCCCACTATGCTACCGCGCTGCCCCCACGATGCTACCGTGCTGTCGCCACGATGCTACCGCGCTGCCCACACTATGCTACCGTGCTGTCGCCACGATGCTACCGCGCTGCCCCCTCTATGCTACCGCGCTGCCCCCACTATGCTACTGTGCTGCCCCCACTATGCTACCGCGCTGCCCCCCACTATGCTACTGTGCTGCCCCCACTATGCTACCTCGCTGCCCCCACTATGCTACTGCGCTGCCCCCACTATGCTACTGCGCTGCCCCCACTATGCTACTGTGCTGCCCCCACTATGCTACCGCGCTGCCCCCACTATGCTACCGCGCTGCCCCCACTATGCTACCGTGCTGTCCCCACGATGCGACTGCGCTGCCCCCACTATGCTACCGCGCTGCCCCCACTATGCTACCGTGCTGCCCCCACTATGATACCGCGCTACCCCCACTATGCTACCGCGCTGCCCCCACTATGCTACCGCGCTGCCCCCCACTATGCTACCGTGCTGCCCCCACTATGATACCGCGCTACCCCCACTATGCTACCGCGCTGCCCCAACTATGCTACCGCGCTGCCCCCACTATGCTACCGTGCTGCCTCCACTATGCTACTGTGCTGCCCCCACTATGCTACTGTGCTGCCCCCACTATGCTACTGTGCTGCCCCCACTATGCTACCGCGCTACCCCCACGATGCTACTGTGCTGCCCCCACTATGCTACCGTGCTGCCCCCGCTATGCTACCGCGCTATCCCCACTATGCTACCGCGCTGCCCCCACTATTCTACCGTGCTGCCCCCACTATGCTACCGCGCTATCCCCACTATGCTACCGCGCTGCCCCCACTATGCTACCGCGCTGCCCCCCATTATGCTACCGCGCTGCCCGCACTATGCTACCGTGCTACCCCCACTATGCTACCGCGCTGCCCGTACTATGCTACCGTGCTGCCCCCACTATGCTACCGCGCTGCCCCCCACTATGCTACCGCGCTGCCCGCACTATGCTACCGTGCTACCCCCACTATGATACCGCGCTGCCCCCACTATGCTACCGTGCTACCCCCACTATGCTACCGCGCTGCCCCCACTATGCTACCGTGCTACCCCCACTATGCTACTGCGCTGCCCCCCACTATGCTACTGTGCTGCCCCCACTATGCTACCGTGCTGCCCCCACTATGCTACCGTACTGCCCCCAGTACGCTACCGCGCTGCCCCCACTATGCTACCGCGCTGCCCCCACTATGCTACCGCGCTGCCCCCACTATGCTACCGTGCTACCCCCACTATGCTACCGTGCTGCCCCCACTATGCTACCGCGCTACCCCCACTATGCTACCGTGCTGTCCCCACTATGCTACCGCGCTGCCCCCACTATGCTACCGCGCTGCCCCCACTATGCTACCGCGCTGCCCCCACTATGCTACCGCGCTGCCCCCACTATACTACCGTGCTACCCCCACTATGCTACCGTGCTGCCCCCACTATGCTACCGCGCTGCCCCCACTATGCTACCGCGCTGCCCCCACTATGCTACCGTGCTGCCCCCACTATACTACCGTGCTACCCCCACTATGCTACCGTGCTGCCCCCACTATGCTACCGTGCTACCCCCACTATGCTACCGCGCTGCCCCCACTATACTACCGTGCTACCCCCACTATACTACCGTGCTACCCCCACTATGCTACCGTGCTACCCCCACTATGCTACCGTGCTGCACCCACTATGCTACCGTGCTACCCCCACTATGCTACCGCGCTGCCCCCACTATGCTACCGTGCTACCCCCACTATGCTACCGTGCTGCCCCACTATGCTACCGCGCTGCCCCCACTATGCTACCGTGCTGCCCCCACTATGCTACCGTGCTGCCCCACTATGCTACCGCGCTGCCCCCACTATGCTACCGTGCTACCCCCACTATGCTACCGTGCTGCACCCACTATGCTACCGTGCTACCCCCACTATGCTACCGCGCTGCCCCCACTATGCTACCGTGCTACCCCCACTATGCTACCGTGCTGCCCCACTATGCTACCGCGCTACCCCCACTATGCTTCCGCGCTGCCCCCACTATGCTACCGCGCTGCCCCCACTATGCTACCGCGCTGCCCCCACTATGCTACCGTGCTACCCCCACTATGCTACTGCGCTGCCCCCACTATGCTACTGCGCTGCCTCCACTATGCTACCGTGCTGCACCCACTATGCTACCGCGCTGCCCCCACTACGCTACCGTACTGCCCCCACTATGCTACTGCGCTGCCCCCACTATGCTACCGTGCTGCCCCCACTATGCTACCGCGCTGCCCCCCACTATGCTACTGCGCTGCCCCCACTATGCTACTGCGCTGCCCCCCACTATGCTACCGCGCTGCCCCCACTATGCTACCGCGCTGCCCCCACGATGCTACCGTGCTGTCGCCACGATGCTACCGCGCTGCCCAGACTATGCTACCGTGCTGTCCCCACGATGCTACCGTGCTGCCCCCACTATGCTTCCGTGCTGCCCCCACTACGCTACCGTGCTACCCCCACGATGCTACTGCGCTGCCCCCACTATGCCACCGTGCTGCCCCCACTATGCTACTGTGCTGCCCGCACTATGCTACCGTGCTGCCCACACTATGCTACCGTGCTACACCCACTATGCTACCGTGCTGCCCCCACAATGCTACCGTGCTACCCTCACTATGCTACTGCGCTGCCCCACTATGCTACCGTGCTACCCCCACTATGCTACCGTGCTGCCCCCACTATGCTACCGTGCTGCCCCCACTATGCTACCGTGCTGCCCCCACTATGCTACCGCGCTGCCCCCACGATGCTACCGTGCTGTCCCCTCGATGCTACCGCGCTGCCCCCACTATGCTACCGTGCTACCCCCACTATGCTACCGTACTGCCCCCACTATGCTACTGCGCTGCCCCAACTTTGCTACCGTGCTGCCCCCACTATGCTACCGTGCTGACCCCACTATGCTACCGCGCTGCCCCCACTCTACTACCGTGCTGCCCCCACTATGCTACCGCGCTGCCCCCACTCTGCTACCGTGCTGCCCCCACTATGCTACCGTGCTACCCCCACTATGCTACCGTGCTGCCCCCACTATGCTACCGCGCTGCCCCCACTCTGCTACCGTGCTACACCCACTATGCTACCGTACTGCCCCCACTATGCTGCTGCGCTGCCCCAACTTTGCTACCGTGCTGCCCCCACTATGCTACCGCGCTGCCCCCACTATGCTACCGTGCTGCCCCCACTATGCTACCGTGCTGCCCCCACTATGCTACCGCGCTGCCCCCACTATGCTACCGTGCTGCCCCCACTATGCTACCGTGCTGCCCCGCACTATGCCACCGTGCTGCCCCCACTATGCTACCGCGCTGCCCCCACTATGCTACCGTGCTGCCCCCACTATGCTACCGCGCTGCCCCCACTACGCTACCGCGCTGCCCCCACTATGCTACCGCGCTACCCCCACTATGCTACCGTGCTGTCCCCACGATGCTAACGTGCTGTCCCCACGATGCTACCGTGCTGTCCCCACGATGCTACCCTGCTGTCGCCACGATGCTACCGTCCTACCCCCACTATGCTACCGCGCTGCCCCCACTATGCTACCGCGCTGCCCCCACTATGCTGCCGCGCTGCCCCCACTATGCTACCGCGCTGCCCCCACTATGCTACCGTGCTGTCGCCACGATGCTACCTTGCTACCCCACTATGCTACAGCGCTGCCCCCACTATGCTACCGCGCTGCCCCCACTATGCTACCGCGCTGCCCCCACTATGCTACCGCGCTACCCCCACGATGCTACCGTGCTGCCCCCACTATGCTACCGCGCTGCCCCCACTATGCTACTGTGCTGCCCCCACTATGCTACCGCGCTACCCTCACTATGCTACTGTGCTGCCCCCACTATGCTACCGCGCTGCCCCCCACTATGCTACCGCGCTGCCCCCACTATGCTACTGTGCTGCCCCCACTATGCTACCGCGCTACCCTCACTATGCTACCGCGCTGCCCCCACTTTGCTACCGTGCTGCCCCCACTATGCTACCGCGCTGCCCCCCACTATGCTACCGTGCTGCCCCCACTATGCTACCGCGCAGCCCCCCACTATGCTACCGTGCGACCCCCCACTATGCTACCGTGCTGCCCCCACTATGCTACCGCGCTACCCCCACTATGCTACCGTGCGACCCCCCACTATGCTACCGTGCTACCCCCACTATGCTACCGCGCTGCCCCCACTATGCTATCGCGCTGCCCCCACTATGCTACCGTGCGACCCCCCACTATGCTACCGTGCAACCCCCACTATGCTACCGTGCTGCCCCCACTATGCTACCGCGCTACCCCAACTATGCTACCGTGCGACCCCCCACTATGCTACCGTGCTACCCCCACTATGCTACCGCGCTGCCCCCACTATGCTATCACGCTACCCCAACTATGCTACAGCGCTACCCCCACTATGCTACCGCGCTGCCCCCACTATGCTATCGCGCTACCTCCACGATGCTACCGCGCTGCCCCCACTATTCTACCGTGCTGCCCCCACTATGCTACCGCGCTAGCCCCACGATGCTACCGTGCTGCCCCCACTATGCTACCGCGCTGCCCCCCACTATGCTACCGCGCTACCCCCACTATGCTACCGTGCTGCCCCCACTATGCTACCGTGCTGCCCCCACTATGCTACCGCGCTGTCCCCCACTATGCTACCGCGCTGCCCCCACTATGCTACCGTGCTGCCCCCACTATGCTACCGTGCTGTCGCCACGATGCTACCTTGCTACCCCCACTATGCTACCGTGCTGTCGCCACGATGCTACCTTGCTACCCCCACTATGCTACCGCGCTGCCCCCCACTATGCTACCGCGCTGCCCCCACTATGCTACCGTGCTGCCCCCACTATGCTACCGTGCTGTCGCCACGATGCTACCGCGCTGCCCCCACTATGCTACTGTGCTGCCCCCACTATGCTACCGCGCTACCCCCACTATGCTACCGCGCTGTCCCCACTATGCTACTGCGCTGCCCCCACTTTGCTACCGTGCTGCCCCCACAATGCTACCGTGCTGCCCCCACTATGCTACCGCGCAACCCCCCACTATGCTACCGTGCGACCCCCCACTATGCTACCGTGCTGCCCCCACTATGCTACCGTGCTGCCCCAACTATGCTACCGCGCTACCCCAACTATGCTACAGCGCTACCCCCACTATGCTACCGCGCTGCCCCCACTATGCTATCGCGCTTCCCCCACGATGCTACCGCGCTGCCCCCCACTATTCTACCGTGCTGCCCCCACTATGCTACCGCGCTACCCCCACGATGCTACCGTGCTGCCCCCACTATGCTACCGCGCTGCCCCCCACTATGCTCCCGCGCTGCCCCCACTATGCTACCGCGCTGCCCCCACTATGCTACCGTGCTGCCCCCACTATGCTACCGCGCTACCCCCACGATGCTACCGTGCTGCCCCCACTATGCTACCGCACTGCCCCCCACTATGCTACCGCGCTGCCCCCACTATGCTACCGTGCTGCCCCCACTATGCTACCGCGCCACCCCCACTATGCTACCGCGCTGCCCCCACTATGCTACCGTGCTGCTCCCACTATGCTACCGCGCTACCTCCACGATGCTACCGTGCTGCCCCCATTATGCTACCGCGCTGCCCCCCACTATGCTACCGCGCTACCCCCACTATGCTAACACGCTGCCCCCACTATGCTTCCGTGCTGCCCCCACTATGCTACCGCGCTGCCCCCACTATGCTACCGTGCTGCCCCCACTATGCTACCGCGCTGCCCCCACTATGCTACCATGCTGCCCCCACTATGCTACCGCGCTACCCCCACGATGCTACCGTGCATCCCCCACTATGCTACCGCGCTGCCCCCCACTATGCTACCGCACTACCCCCACTATGCTACCGCGCTGCCCCCCACTATGCTACTGTGCTGCCCCCACTATGCTACCGCGCTGCCTCCAGTATGATACCGTGCTGCCTCCACTATGCTACCGTGCTGCCCCCCAATATGCGACTGCGCTGCCCCCACTATGCTACCGCGCTGCCCCCACTGTGCTACTGCGCTGCCCCCACTATGCTACCGCGCTGCCCCCACTATGCTACCGTGCTGCCCCCACTATGCTACCGTGCTGCCCCCACTGTGCTACCGCGCTGCCCGCACTATGCTACCGTGGTACCCCCACTATGCTACCGCGCTGCCCCCACTATGCTACCGTGCTACCCCCACGATGCTACCGTGCTGCCCCCCACTATGCTACCGTGCTGCCCCCACTATGCTACCGGGCTGCCCCCCACTATGCTGCCGTGCTGCCCCCACTATGATACCACGCTGGCCCCACTATGCTACCGTGCTGCCCCCACTATGCTACCGTGCTGCGCCCACTATGCTACCGTGCTGCCCCCACTATGCTACCGTGCTGCCCCCACTATGCTACCACGCTGCCCCCACTATGCTACCGTGCTGCCCCCACTATGCTACCGTGCTGCCCCCACTATGCTACCGTGCTGCCCCCACTATGCTACCGTGCTGCACCCACTATGCTACCGTGCTGCCCCCACTATGCTACCGTGCTGCCCCCACTATGCTACCGCGCTGCCCCCACTATGCTACCGTGCTGCCCCCACTATGCTACCGCGCTGCCCCCCACTATGCTACCGCACTACCCCCACTATGCTACCGCGCTGCCCCCCACTATGCTACTGTGCTGCCCCCACTATGCTACCGCGCTGCCCCCACTATGCTACCGTGCTGCCCCCACTATGCTCCCGTGCTGCCCCCACTATGCTACCGTGCTGCCCCCACTATGCTACCGCACTACCCCCCACTATGCTACCGTGCTGCCCCCACTATGCTACCACGCTGCCCCCACTATGCTACCGTGCTGCCCCCAATATGCTACCGTGCTGCCCCCACTATGCTACCGTGCTGCCCCCACTATGCTACCGTGCTGCCCCCACTATGCTACCGTGCTGCCCCCACTATGCTACCGTGCTGCCCCCACTATGCTACCGCACTACCCCCACTATGCTAACGCGCTGCCCCCCACTATGCTACTGTGCTGCCCCCACTATGCTACCGCGCTGCCCCCACTATGCTACCGTGCTGCCCCCACTATGCTACCGTGCTGCCCCCACTATGCTACCGTGCTGCCCCCACTATGCTACCGCACTACCCCCCACTATGCTACCGTGCTGCCCCCACTATGCTACCACGCTGCCCCCACTATGCTACCGTGCTGCCCCCAATATGCTACCGTGCTGCCCCCACTATGCTACCGTGCTGCCCCCACTATGCTACCGTGCTGCCCCCACTATGCTACCGTGCTGCACCCACTATGCTACCGCGCTGCCCCCACTATGCTACCGCGCTGCCCCCACTATGCTACCGTGCTGCCCCCACTATGCTACCGTGCTGCCCCCACTATGCTACCGTGCTGCCCCCACTATGCTACCGCACTACCCCCACTATGCTACCGCGCTGCCCCCCACTATGCTACTGTGCTGCCCCCACTATGCTACCGCGCTGCCCCCACTATGCTACCGCGCTGCCCCCACTATGCTACCGCGCTGCCACCCACGATGCTACCGCACTACCCCCACTATGCTACCGTGCTGCCCCCACTATGCTACCGCGCTGCCCCCCACTATGCTACCGCACTACCCCCCACTATGCTACCGTGCTGCCCCCACTATGCTACCACGCTGCCCCCACTATGCTACCGTGCTGCCCCCAATATGCTGCCGTGCTGCCCCCACTATGCTACCGTGCTGCACCAATATGCTACCGTGCTGCCCCCACTATGCTACCACGCTTCCCCCACTATGCTACCGTGCTGCCCCCACTATGCTACCGTGCTGCCCCCACTATGCTACCGTGCTGCCCCCACTATGCTACCGTGCTGCCCCCACTATGCTACTGTGCAACCCCCACTATGCTACCGTGCTGCACCAATATGCTACCGTGCTGCCCCCACTATGCTACCGCGCTGCCCCCCACTATGCTACCGTGCTGCCCCCAATATGCTACCGTGCTGCCCCCACTATGCTACCGTGCTGCCCCCACTATGCGACCGTGCTGCCCCCACTATGCTACCGCGCTGCCCCCCACTATGCTACCGTGCTGCACCCACAATGCTACCGTGCTGCCCCCACTATGCTACCGCGCTGCCCCCCACTATGCTACCGCACTACCCCCACTATGCTACCGCGCTACCCCCCACTATGCTACTGTGCTGCCCGCACTATGCTACCACGCTGCCCCCCACTATGCTACCGTGCTGCCCCCACTATGCTACCGTGCTGCCCCCACTATGCTACCGTGCTGCCCCCACTATGCTACCGCGCTGCCCCCACTATGCTACCGTGCTGCCCCCACTATGCTACCGCGCTGCCCCCCACTATGCTACCGCACTACCCCCACTATGCTACCGCGCTGCCCCCCACTATGCTACTGTGCTGCCCCCACTATGCTACCGCGCTGCCCCCACTATGCTACCGTGCTGCCCCCACTATGCTACCGTGCTGCCCCCACTATGCTACCGTGCTGCCCCCACTATGCTACCGTGCTGCCCCCACTATGCTACCGCGCTGCCCCCACTATGCTACCGCGCTGCCCCCCACTATGCTACTGTGCTGCCCCCACTATGCTACCGCGCTGCCCCCACTATGCTACCGTGCTGCCCCCACTATGCTACCGCGCTGCCCCCACTATGCTACCGCACTACCCCCACTATGCTACCGCGCTGCCCCCCACTATGCTACCGCACTACCCCCACTATGCTACCGCGCTGCCCCCCACTATGCTACTGTGCTGCCCCCACTATGATACCGCGCTGCCCCACTATGCTACTGTGCTGCCCCCACTATGCTACGGCGCTGCCCCCACTAAGCTACCGTGCTGCCCCCACTATGCTACCGTGCTGCCCCCACTATGCTACCGCGCTGCCCCCACTATGCTACCGTGCTGCCCCCACTATGCTACCGTGCTGCCCCCACTAAGCTACCGTGCTGCCCCCACTATGCTACCGCGCTGCCCCCACTATGCTACCGTGCTACCCCCACTATGCTACCGTGCTGCCCTCACTATGCTACCGCGCTGCCCCCACTATGCTACCGCGCTGCCCTCACTATGCTACCGTGCTGCCCCCACTATGCTACCGTGCTGCCCCCACTATGCTACCGTGCTACCCCCACTATGCTACCACGCTGACCCATTATGCTACCGCGCTGCCCCCCACTATGCTACCGTGCTACCCCCACTATGCTTCGTTGCTGCCCCCACTATGCTACCGTGCTACCCCCACTATGCTACCGTGCTGCCCCCACTATGCTACCGTGCTGCCCTCACTATGCTACCGCGCTGCCCCCACTATGCTACCGTGCTGCCCTCACTATGCTACCGCGCTGCCCCCACTATGCTACCGTGCTGCCCCCACTATGCTAGGGTGCTACCCCCACTATGCTACCACGCTGACCCACTATGCTACCACGCTGCCCCCACTATGCTACCGCGCTACCCCCACTATGCTTCCGTGGTGCCCCCACTATGCTACCGCGCTGCCCCTAATATGCTATTGCGCTGCCCCTTCTATGCTACCGTGCTGCCCCCACTACGCTACCGTACTGCCCCCACTATGCTACTGCGCTGCTCCCACTATGCTACCGCGCTGCCCCCCACTATGCTATCGCGCTGCCCCCCACTATGCTACTGCGCTGCCCCCACTATGCTACCGTACTGCCCGCACTATGCTACCGTGCTACCCCCACTATGCTACCGTGCTACCCCCACTATGCTACCGCGCTGCCCCCCACTATGCTATCGCGCTGCCCCCCACTATGCTACTGCGCTGCCCCCACTATGCTACCGTACTGCCCGCACTATGCTACCGTGCTGCCCCCACTATGCTACCGTGCTACCCCCACTATGCTACCGTACTGCCCCCACTACGCTACCGTGCTGCCCTCACTATGCTACTGCGCTGCCCCCACTGTGCTACCGTGCTGCCCGCACTATGCTACCGCGCTAACCCCACTATGCTACTGCGCTGCCCCCACTATGCTACCGTGCTGCCACCACTATGCTACCGCGCTGCCCCCCACTATGCTACCGTGCTGCCCCCACTATGCTACCGTGCTGCCCCCACTATGCTACTGTGCAACCTCCACTCTGCTACCGTGCTGCCCCCACTGTGCTACCACGCTGCCCCCCACTATGCTTCCGTGCTGCCCCCACTATGCTACCCTGCTACCCCCACGATGCTACTGCGCTGCCCCCAGTATGCCACCGTGCAGCCCCCACTATGCTACCGTGCTACACCCACTATGCTACCGTGCTGCCCCCACAATGCTACCGTGCTGTCGCCACGATGCTACCGCGCTGCCCCCACTATGCTACCACTCTGCCCCCACGATGCTACCGTGCTACCCCCACTATGCTACCACGCTGCCCCCACTATGCTACCGTGCTACCCCCACTATGCTACCGCGCTGCCCCTACTATGCTACCGCGCTGCCCCCACTCTGCTACCGTGCTACCCCCACTATGCTACCGTACTGCCCCCACTATGCTACTGTGCTGCCCCAACTTTGCTACCGTGCTGCCCCCACTATGCTACCGCGCTGCCCCCCACTATGCTACCGCGCTGCCCCCACTATGCTACCGTACTGCCCGCACTATGCTACCGTGCTACCCCCACTATGCTACCGTACTGCCCCCACTATGCTACCGCGCTGACCCCCACTATGCTACTGCGCTGCCCCAACTATGCTACCGTACTGCCCGCACTATGCTACCGTGCTGCCCCCACTATGCTACCGTGCTACCCCCACTATGCTACCGTACTGCCCCCACTGTGCTACCGTGCTGCCCGCACTATGCTACCGCGCTGCCCCCACTATGCTACTGCGCTGCCCCCACTATGCTACCGTGCTGCCCCCACTATGCTACCGCGCTGCCCCCCACTATGCTACCGTGCTGCCCCCACTATGCTACCGTGCTGCCCCCACTATGCTACTGTGCAACCCCCACTATGCTACCGTGCTGCCCCCACTGTGCTACCACGCTGCCCCCCACTATGCTTCCGTGCTGCCCCCACTATGCTACCCTGCTACCCCCACGATGCTACTGCGCTGCCCCCACTATGCCACCGTGCAGCCCGCACTATGCTACTGTGCTACCCCAACTATGCTACCGTGCTGCCCACACTATGCTACCGTGCTACACCCACTATGCTACCGTGCTGCCCCCACAATGCTACCGTGCTGTCGCCACGATGCTACCGCGCTGCCCCCACTATGCTACCACGCTGCCCCCACGATGCTACCGTGCTGTCGCCACGATGCTACCTTGCTACCCCACTATGCTACAGCGCTGCCCCCACTATGCTACCGCGCTGCCCCCACTATGCTACCGCGCTGCCCCCACTATGCTACCGCGCTACCCCCACGATGCTACCGTGCTGCCCCCACTATGCTACCGCGCTGCCCCCACTATGCTACTGTGCTGCCCCCACTATGCTACCGCGCTACCCTCACTATGCTACTGTGCTGCCCCCACTATGCTACCGCGCTGCCCCCCACTATGCTACCGCGCTGCCCCCACTATGCTACTGTGCTGCCCCCACTATGCTACCGCGCTACCCTCACTATGCTACCGCGCTGCCCCCACTTTGCTACCGTGCTGCCCCCACTATGCTACCGCGCTGCCCCCCACTATGCTACCGTGCTGCCCCCACTATGCTACCGCGCAGCCCCCCACTATGCTACCGTGCGACCCCCCACTATGCTATCGTGCTGCCCCCACTATGCTACCGCACTACCCCCACTATGCTACCGTGCGACCCCCCACTATGCTACCGTGCTACCCCCACTATGCTACCGCGCTGCCCCCACTATGCTATCGCGCTGCCCCCACTATGCTACCGTGCGACCCCCCACTATGCTACCGTGCAACCCCCACTATGCTACCGTGCTGCCCCCACTATGCTACCGCGCTACCCCCACTATGCTACCGTGCGACCCCCCACTATGCTACCGTGCTACCCCCACTATGCTACCGCGCTGCCCCCACTATGCTATCACGCTACCCCAACTATGCTACAGCGCTACCCCCACTATGCTACCGCGCTGCCCCGACTATGCTATCGCGCTACCTCCACGATGCTACCGCGCTGCCCCCACTATTCTACCGTGCTGCCCCCACTATGCTACCGTGCTACCCCCACGATGCTACCGTGCTGCCCCCACTATGCTACCGCGCTGCCCCCCACTATGCTACCGCGCTACCCCCACTATGCTACCGTGCTGCCCCCACTATGCTACCGTGCTGCCCCCACTATGCTACCGCGCTGTCCCCCACTATGCTACCGCGCTGCCCCCACTATGCTACCGTGCTGCCCCCACTATGCTACCGTGCTGTCGCCACGATGCTACCTTGCTACCCCCACTATGCTACCGTGCTGTCGCCACGATGCTACCTTGCTACCCCCACTATGCTACCGCGCTGCCCCCCACTATGCTACCGCGCTGCCCCCACTATGCTACCGTGCTGCCCCCACTATGCTACCGTGCTGTCGCCACGATGCTACCGCGCTGCCCCCACTATGCTACTGTGCTGCCCCCACTATGCTACCGCGCTACCCCCACTATGCTACCGCGCTGTCCCCACTATGCTACCGTGCTGCCCCCACTATGCTACCGCGCTGCCCCCACTATGCTACTGTGCTGCCCCCACTATGCTACCGCGCTACCCCCACTATGCTACCGCGCTGTCCCCACTATGCTACCGCGCTGCCCCCACTTTGCTACCGTGCTGCCCCCACAATGCTACCGTGCTGCCCCCACTATGCTACCGCGCAGCCCCCCACTATGCTACCGTGCGACCCCCCACTATGCTACCGTGCTGCCCCCACTATGCTACCGTGCTGCCCCAACTATGCTACCGCGCTACCCCAACTATGCTACAGTGCTACCCCCACTATGCTACCGCGCTGCCCCCACTATGCTATCGCGCTACCCCCACGATGCTACCGCGCTGCCCCCCACTATTCTACCGTGCTGCCCCCACTATGCTACCGCGCTACCCCCACGATGCTACCGTGCTGCCCCCACTATGCTACCGCGCTGCCCCCCACTATGCTCCCGCGCTGCCCCCACTATGCTACCGCGCTGCCCCCACTATGCTACCGTGCTGCCCCCACTATGCTACCGCGCTACCCCCACGATGCTACCGTGCTGCCCCCACTATGCTACCGCACTGCCCCCCACTATGCTACCGCGCTGCCCCCACTATGCTACCGTGCTGCCCCCACTATGCTACCGCGCCACCCCCACGATGCTACCGCGCTGCCCCCACTATGCTACCGTGCTGCTCCCACTATGCTACCGCGCTACCTCCACGATGCTACCGTGCTGCCCCCATTATGCTACCGCGCTGCCCCCCACTATGCTACCGCGCTACCCCCACTATGCTAACACGCTGCCCCCACTATGCTTCCGTGCTGCCCCCACTATGCTACCGCGCTGCCCCCACTATGCTACCGTGCTGCCCCCACTATGCTACCGCGCTGCCCCCACTGTGCTACCATGCTGCCCCCACTATGCTACCGCGCTACCCCCACGATGCTACCGTGCTGCCCCCACTATGCTACCGCGCTGCCCCCCACTATGCTACCGCACTACCCCCACTATGCTACCGCGCTGCCCCCCACTATGCTACTGTGCTGCCCCCACTATGCTACCGCGCTGCCTCCAGTATGATACCGTGCTGCCTCCACTATGCTACCGTGCTGCCCCCCAATATGCGACTGCGCTGCCCCCACTATGCTACCGCGCTGCCCCCACTGTGCTACTGCGCTGCCCCCGCTATGCTACCGCGCTGCCCCCACTATGCTACCGTGCTGCCCCCACTATGCTACCGTGCTGCCCCCACTGTGCTACCGCGCTGCCCGCACTATGCTACCGTGGTACCCCCACTATGCTACCGCGCTGCCCCCACTATGCTACCGTGCTACCCCCACGATGCTACCGTGCTGCCCCCCACTATGCTACCGTGCTGCCCCCACGATGCTACCGTGCTGCCCCCACGATGCTACCGTGCTGCCCCCCACTATGCTACCGGGCTGCCCCCCACTATGCTACCGTGCTGCCCCCACGATGCTACCGTGCTGCCCCCACGATGCTACCGTGCTGCCCCCACGATGCTACCGTGCTGCCCCCCACTATGCTACCGTGCTGCCCCCACTATGCTACCGTGCTGCCCCCCACTATGCTACCGTGCTGCCCCCACTATGCTACAGGGCTGCCCCCCACTATGCTACCGTGCTGCCCCCACTGTGCTACCGTGCTGCCCCCACGATGCTACCGTGCTGCCCCCACGATGCTACCGTGCTGCGCCCCACTATGCTACCGTGCTGCCCCCCACTATGCTACCGTGCTGCCCCCACGATGCTACCGTGCTGCCCCCACGATGCTACCGTGCTGCCCCCCACTATGCTACCGGGCTGCCCCCCACTATGCTGCCGTGCTGCCCCCACTATGCTACCGTGCTGCCCCCACTATGCTGCCGTGCTGCCCCCACTATGATACCACGCTGGCCCCACTATGCTACCGTGCTGCCCCCACTATGCTACCGTGCTGCCCCCACTATGCTACCGTGCTGCCCCCACTATGCTACCGTGCTGCCCCCACTATGCTACCACGCTGCCCGCACTATGCTACCGTGCTGCCCCCACTATGCTACCGTGCTGCCCCCACTATGCTACCGTGCTGCCCCCACTATGCTACCGTGCTGCACCCACTATGCTACCGTGCTGCCCCCACTATGCTACCGTGCTGCCCCCACTATGCTACCGCGCTGCCCCCACTATGCTACCGTGCTGCCCCCACTATGCTACCGCGCTGCCCCCCACTATGCTACCGCACTACCCCCACTATGCTACCGCGCTGCCCCCCACTATGCTACTGTGCTGCCCCCACTATGCTACCGCGCTGCCCCCACTATGCTACCGTGCTGCCCCCACTATGCTCCCGTGCTGCCCCCACTATGCTACCGTGCTGCCCCCACTATGCTACCGCACTACCCCCCACTATGCTACCGTGCTGCCCCCACTATGCTACCACGCTGCCCCCACTATGCTACCGTGCTGCCCCCAATATGCTACCGTGCTGCCCCCACTATGCTACCGTGCTGCCCCCACTATGCTACCGTGCTGCCCCCACTATGCTACCGTGCTGCCCCCACTATGCTACCGTGCTGCCCCCACTATGCTACCGCGCTGCCCCCCACTATGCTACTGTGCTGCCCCCACTATGCTACCGCGCTGCCCCCACTATGCTACCGTGCTGCCCCCACTATGCTACCGTGCTGCCCCCACTATGCTACCGTGCTGCCCCCACTATGCTACCGCACTACCCCCCACTATGCTACCGTGCTGCCCCCACTATGCTACCACGCTGCCCCCACTATGCTACCGTGCTGCCCCCAATATGCTACCGTGCTGCCCCCACTATGCTACCGTGCTGCCCCCACTATGCTACCGTGCTGCCCCCACTATGCTACCGTGCTGCACCCACTATGCTACCGCGCTGCCCCCACTATGCTACCGCGCTGCCCCCACTATGCTACCGCGCTGCCCCCACTATGCTACCGCGCTGCCCCCACTATGCTACCGCGCTGCCACCCACGATGCTACCGCACTACCCCCACTATGCTACCGTGCTGCCCCCACTATGCTACCGCGCTGCCCCCCACTATGCTACCGCACTACCCCCCACTATGCTACCGTGCTGCCCCCACTATGCTACCACGCTGCCCCCACTATGCTACCGTGCTGCCCCCAATATGCTGCCGTGCTGCCCCCACTATGCTACCGTGCTGCACCAATATGCTACCGTGCTGCCCCCACTATGCTACCACGCTGCCCCCACTATGCTACCGTGCTGCCCCCACTATGCTACCGTGCTGCCCCCACTATGCTACCGTGCTGCCCCCACTATGCTACCGTGCTGCCCCCACTATGCTACTGTGCAACCCCCACTATGCTACCGTGCTGCACCAATATGCTACCGTGCTGCCCCCACTATGCTACCGTGCTGCCCCCACTATGCTACCGTGCTGCCCCCACTATGCTACCGCGCTGCCCCCCACTATGCTACCGCACTACCCCCACTATGCTACCGCGCTGCCCCCCACTATGCTACTGTGCTGCCCCCACTATGCTACCGCGCTGCCCCACTATGCTACTGTGCTGCCCCCACTATGCTACGGCGCTGCCCCCACTAAGCTACCGTGCTGCCCCCACTATGCTACCGTGCTGCCCCCACTATGCTACCGCGCTGCCCCCACTATGCTACCGTGCTGCCCCCACTATGCTACCGTGCTGCCCCACTAAGCTACCGTGCTGCCCCCACTATGCTACCGCGCTGCCCCCACTATGCTACCGTGCTACCCCCACTATGCTACCGTGCTGCCCTCACTATGCTACCGCGCTGCCCCCACTATGCTACCGCGCTGCCCTCACTATGCTACCGTGCTGCCCCCACTATGCTACCGTGCTGCCCCCACTATGCTACCGTGCTACCCCCACTATGCTACCACGCTGACCCATTATGCTACCGCGCTGCCCCCCACTATGCTACCGTGCTACCCCCACTATGCTTCGTTGCTGCGCCCACTATGCTACCGTGCTACCCCCACTATGCTACCGTGCTGCCCCCACTATGCTACCGTGCTGCCCTCACTATGCTACCGCGCTGCCCCCACTATGCTACCGTGCTGCCCTCACTATGCTACCGCGCTGCCCCCACTATGCTACCGTGCTGCCCCCACTATGCTAGGGTGCTACCCCCACTATGCTACCACGCTGACCCACTATGCTACCACGCTGCCCCCACTATGCTACCGCGCTACCCCCACTATGCTTCCGTGGTGCCCCCACTATGCTACCGCGCTGCCCCTAATATGCTATTGCGCTGCCCCTTCTATGCTACCATGCTGCCCCCACTACGCTACCGTACTGCCCCCACTATGCTACTGCGCTGCTCCCACTATGCTACCGCGCTGCCCCCCACTATGCTATCGCGCTGCCCCCCACTATGCTACTGCGCTGCCCCCACTATGCTACCGTACTGCCCGCACTATGCTACCGTGCTACCCCCACTATGCTACCGTGCTACCCCCACTATGCTACCGCGCTGCCCCCCACTATGCTATCGCGCTGCCCCCCACTATGCTACTGCGCTGCCCCCACTATGCTACCGTACTGCCCGCACTATGCTACCGTGCTGCCCCCACTATGCTACCGTGCTACCCCCACTATGCTACCGTACTGCCCCCACTACGCTACCGTGCTGCCCCCACTATGCTACTGCGCTGCCCCCACTGTGCTACCGTGCTGCCCGCACTATGTTACCGCGCTGCCCCCACTATGCTACTGCGCTGCCCCCACTATGCTACCGTGCTGCCACCACTATGCTACCGCGCTGCCCCCCACTATGCTACCGTGCTGCCCCCACTATGCTACCGTGCTGCCCCCACTATGCTACTGTGCAACCCCCACTATGCTACCGTGCTGCCCCCACTGTGCTACCACGCTGCCCCCCACTATGCTTCCGTGCTGCCCCCACTATGCTACCCTGCTACCCCCACGATGCTACTGCGCTGCCCCCAGTATGCCACCGTGCAGCCCCCACTATGCTACCGTGCTACACCCACTATGCTACCGTGCTGCCCCCACAATGCTACCGTGCTGTCGCCACGATGCTACCGCGCTGCCCCCACTATGCTACCACTCTGCCCCCACGATGCTACCGTGCTACCCCCACTATGCTACCACGCTGCCCCCACTATGCTACCGTGCTACCCCCACTATGCTACCGCGCTGCCCCTACTATGCTACCGCGCTGCCCCCACTCTGCTACCGTGCTACCCCCACTATGCTACCGTACTGCCCCCACTATGCTACTGTGCTGCCCCAACTTTGCTACCGTGCTGCCCCCACTATGCTACCGCGCTGCCCCCCACTATGCTACCGCGCTGCCCCCACTATGCTACCGTACTGCCCGCACTATGCTACCGTGCTACCCCCACTATGCTACCGTACTGCCCCCACTATGCTACCGCGCTGACCCCCACTATGCTACTGCGCTGCCCCAACTATGCTACCGTACTGCCCGCACTATGCTACCGTGCTGCCCCCACTATGCTACCGTGCTACCCCCACTATGCTACCGTACTGCCCCCACTGTGCTACCGTGCTGCCCGCACTATGCTACCGCGCTGCCCCCACTATGCTACTGCGCTGCCCCCACTATGCTACCGTGCTGCCCCCACTATGCTACCGCGCTGCCCCCCACTATGCTACCGTGCTGCCCCCACTATGCTACCGTGCTGCCCCCACTATGCTACTGTGCAACCCCCACTATGCTACCGTGCTGCCCCCACTGTGCTACCACGCTGCCCCCCACTATGCTTCCGTGCTGCCCCCACTATGCTACCCTGCTACCCCCACGATGCTACTGCGCTGCCCCCACTATGCCACCGTGCAGCCCGCACTATGCTACTGTGCTACCCCAACTATGCTACCGTGCTGCCCACACTATGCTACCGTGCTACACCCACTATGCTACCGTGCTGCCCCCACAATGCTACCGTGCTGTCGCCACGATGCTACCGCGCTGCCCCCACTATGCTACCACGCTGCCCCCACGATGCTACCGTGCTACCCCCACTATGCTACCACGCTGCCCCCACGATGCTACCGCGCTGCCCCCACTCTGCTACCGTGCTACCCCCACTATGCTACCGCGCTGCCCCTACTATGCTACCGCGCTGCCCCCACTCTGCTACCGTGCTACCCCCACTATGCTACCGTACTGCCCCCACTATGCTACCCGCGCTGCCCCCCACTATGCTACCGTGCTGCCCCCACTATGCTACCGCGCTGCCCCCACTAAGCTATCGTGCTGCCCCCACTATGCTACCGTGCTGCCCCCACTATGCTACCACGCTGCCCCCACTATGCTACCGTGCTGCCCCCACTATGCTACCGTGCTGCCCCCACAATGCTACCGTGCTGCCCCCACTATGCTACCGTGCTGCACCCACTATGCTACCGTGCTGCCCCCACTATGCTACCGTGCTGCCCCCACTATGCTACCGCGCTGCCCCCACTATGCTACCGTGCTGCCCGCACTATGCTACCGCGCTGCCCCCCACTATGCTACCGCACTACCCCCACTATGCTACCGCGCTGCCCCCCACTATGCTACTGTGCTGCCCCCACTATGCTACCGCGCTGCCCCCACTATGCTACCGTGCTGCCCCCACTATGCTCCCGTGCTGCCCCCACTATGCTACCGTGCTGCCCCCACTATGCTACCGCACTACCCCCCACTATGCTACCGTGCTGCCCCCACTATGCTACCACGCTGCCCCCACTATGCTACCGTGCTGCCCCCAATATGCTACCGTGCTGCCCCCACTATGCTACCGTGCTGCCCCCACTATGCTACCGTGCTGCCCCCACTATGCTACCGTGCTGCCCCCACTATGCTACCGCACTACCCCCACTATGCTACCGCGCTGCCCCCCATTATGCTACTGTGCTGCCCCCACTATGCTACCGCGCTGCCCCCACTATGCTGCCGTGCTGCCCCCACTATGCTACCGTGCTGCCCCCACTATGCTACCGTGCTGCCCCCACTATGCTACCGCACTACCCCCCCACTATGCTACCGTGCTGCCCCCACTATGCTACCACGCTGCCCCCACTATGCTACCGTGCTGCCCCCAATATGCTACCGTGCTGCCCCCACTTTGCTACCGTGCTGCCCCCACTATGCTACCGTGCTGCCCCCACTATGCTACCGTGCTGCACCCACTATGCTACCGCGCTGCCCCCACTATGCTACCGCGCTGCCCCCACTATGCTACCGCGCTGCCCCCACTATGCTACCGCGCTGCCCCCACTATGCTACCGCGCTGCCACCCACGATGCTACCGCACTACCCCCACTATGCTACCGTGCTGCCCCCACTATGCTACCGTGCTGCCCCCACTATGCTACCGCGCTGCCCCCCACTATGCTACTGTGCTGCCCCCACTATGCTACCGCGCTGCCCCCACTATGCTACCGTGCTGCCCCCACTATGCTACCGTGCTGCCCCCACTATGCTACCGTGCTGCCCCCACTATGCTACCGCACTACCCCCCACTATGCTACCGTGCTGCCCCCACTATGCTACCACGCTGCCCCCACTATGCTACCGTGCTGCCCCCAATATGCTACCGTGCTGCCCCCACTATGCTACCGTGCTGCCCCCACTATGCTACCGTGCTGCCCCCACTATGCTACCGTGCTGCACCCACTATGCTACCGCGCTGCCCCCACTATGCTACCGCTGCCCCCACTATGCTACCGTGCTGCCCCCACTATGCTACCGCGCTGCCCCCCACTATGCTACCGCACTACCCCCACTATGCTACCGCGCTGCCCCCCACTATGCTACTGTGCTGCCCCCACTATGCTACCGCGCTGCCCCACTATGCTACTGTGCTGCCCCCACTATGCTACGGCGCTGCCCCCACTAAGCTACCGTGCTGCCCCCACTATGCTACCGTGCTGCCCCCACTATGCTACCGCGCTGCCCCCACTATGCTACCGTGCTGCCCCCACTATGCTACCGTGCTGCCCCACTAAGCTACCGTGCTGCCCCCACTATGCTACCGCGCTGCCCCCACTATGCTACCGTGCTACCCCCACTATGCTACCGTGCTGCCCTCACTATGCTACCGCGCTGCCCCCACTATGCTACCGCGCTGCCCTCACTATGCTACCGTGCTGCCCCCACTATGCTACCGTGCTGCCCCCACTATGCTACCGTGCTACCCCCACTATGCTACCACGCTGACCCATTATGCTACCGCGCTGCCCCCCACTATGCTACCGTGCTACCCCCACTATGCTTCGTTGCTGCGCCCACTATGCTACCGTGCTGCCCTCACTATGCTACCGCGCTGCCCCCACTATGCTACCGTGCTGCCCTCACTATGCTACCGCGCTGCCCCCACTATGCTACCGTGCTGCCCCCACTATGCTAGGGTGCTACCCCCACTATGCTACCACGCTGACCCACTATGCTACCACGCTGCCCCCACTATGCTACCGCGCTACCCCCACTATGCTTCCGTGGTGCCCCCACTATGCTACCGCGCTGCCCCTAATATGCTATTGCGCTGCCCCTTCTATGCTACCATGCTGCCCCCACTACGCTACCGTACTGCCCCCACTATGCTACTGCGCTGCTCCCACTGTGCTACCGCGCTGCCCCCCACTATGCTATCGCGCTGCCCCCCACTATGCTACTGCGCTGCCCCCACTATGCTACCGTACTGCCCGCACTATGCTACCGTGCTACCCCCACTATGCTACCGTGCTACCCCCACTATGCTACCGCGCTGCCCCCCACTATGCTATCGCGCTGCCCCCCACTATGCTACTGCGCTGCCCCCACTATGCTACCGTACTGCCCGCACTATGCTACCGTGCTGCCCCCACTATGCTACCGTGCTACCCCCACTATGCTACCGTACTGCCCCCACTACGCTACCGTGCTGCCCCCACTATGCTACTGCGCTGCCCCCACTGTGCTACCGTGCTGCCCGCACTATGCTACCGCGCTGCCCCCACTATGCTACTGCGCTGCCCCCACTATGCTACCGTGCTGCCACCACTATGCTACCGCGCTGCCCCCCACTATGCTACCGTGCTGCCCCCACTATGCTACCGTGCTGCCCCCACTATGCTACTGTGCAACCCCCACTATGCTACCGTGCTGCCCCCACTGTGCTACCACGCTGCCCCCCACTATGCTTCCGTGCTGCCCCCACTATGCTACCCTGCTACCCCCACGATGCTACTGCGCTGCCCCCAGTATGCCACCGTGCAGCCCCCACTATGCTACCGTGCTACACCCACTATGCTACCGTGCTGCCCCCACAATGCTACCGTGCTGTCGCCACGATGCTACCGCGCTGCCCCCACTATGCTACCACTCTGCCCCCACGATGCTACCGTGCTACCCCCACTATGCTACCACGCTGCACCCACTATGCTACCGTGCTACCCCCACTATGCTACCGCGCTGCCCCTACTATGCTACCGCGCTGCCCCCACTCTGCTACCGTGCTACCCCCACTATGCTACCGTACTGCCCCCACTATGCTACTGTGCTGCCCCAACTTTGCTACCGTGCTGCCCCCACTATGCTACCGCGCTGCCCCCCACTATGCTACCGCGCTGCCCCCACTATGCTACCGTACTGCCCGCACTATGCTACCGTGCTACCCCCACTATGCTACCGTACTGCCCCCACTATGCTACCGCGCTGACCCCCACTATGCTACTGCGCTGCCCCAACTATGCTACCGTACTGCCCGCACTATGCTACCGTGCTGCCCCCACTATGCTACCGTGCTACCCCCACTATGCTACCGTACTGCCCCCACTGTGCTACCGTGCTGCCCGCACTATGCTACCGCGCTGCCCCCACTATGCTACTGCGCTGCCCCCACTATGCTACCGTGCTGCCCCCACTATGCTACCGCGCTGCCCCCCACTATGCTACCGTGCTGCCCCCACTATGCTACCGTGCTGCCCCCACTATGCTACTGTGCAACCCCCACTATGCTACCGTGCTGCCCCCACTGTGCTACCACGCTGCCCCCCACTATGCTTCCGTGCTGCCCCCACTATGCTACCCTGCTACCCCCACGATGCTACTGCGCTGCCCCCACTATGCCACCGTGCAGCCCGCACTATGCTACTGTGCTACCCCAACTATGCTACCGTGCTGCCCACACTATGCTACCGTGCTACACCCACTATGCTACCGTGCTGCCCCCACAATGCTACCGTGCTGTCGCCACGATGCTACCGCGCTGCCCCCACTATGCTACCACGCTGCCCCCACGATGCTACCGTGCTACCCCCACTATGCTACCACGCTGCCCCCACGATGCTACCGCGCTGCCCCCACTCTGCTACCGTGCTACCCCCACTATGCTACCGCGCTGCCCCTACTATGCTACCGCGCTGCCCCCACTCTGCTACCG
Organism: Scyliorhinus torazame; assembly: GCF_047496885.1. Lineage (NCBI taxonomy): Eukaryota > Metazoa > Chordata > Chondrichthyes > Carcharhiniformes > Scyliorhinidae > Scyliorhinus > Scyliorhinus torazame. Next base: position 180,882,930 of record NC_092711.1, on the reverse strand, counting down.
TGCTACCCCCACTATGCTACCGTACTGCCCCCACTATGCTACTGTGCTGCCCCAACTTTGCTACCGTGCTGCCCCCACTATGCTACCGCGCTGCCCCCCACTATGCTACCGCGCTGCCCCCACTATGCTACCGTGCTGCCCCCACTATGCCACCGTGCTGCCCACACTATGCTACCGCGCTGCCCCCCACTATGCTACCGTGCTGCCCCCACTATGCTACCGCGCTGCCCCCACTAAGCTACCGTGCTGCCCCCACTATGCTACCGTGCTGCCCCCCACTATGCGACAGTGCTGCCCCCCACTATGCGACTGCGCTGCCCCCACTATGCTACCGCGCTGCCCCCACTAAGCTACCGTGCTGCCCCCACTATGCTACCGTGCTGCCCCCACTATGCTACCGCGCTGCCCCCACTATGCTACTGTGCTGCCCCCACTATGCTACCGCGCTGCCCCCACTAAGCTACCGTGCTGCCCCCACTATGCTACTGTGCTGCCCCCACTATGCTACCGCGCTGCCCCCACTATGCTACTGTGCTGCCCCCCACTATGCGACTGCGCTGCCCCCACTCTGCTACCGTGCTGCCCCCACTATGCTACTGTGATGCCCCCACTGTGCTACCGCGCTGCCCCCACTATGCTACCGTGCTGCCCCGACTGTGCTACCGTGCTGCCCGCACTAAGCTACCGTGCTGCCCTCACTATGCGACCGCGCTGCCCCCACTATGCTACCGTGCTGCCCCCACTATGCTACCGTGCTACCCCCACTATGCTACCACGCTGACCCACTATGCTACCGCGCTGCCCCCCACTATGCTACCGTGCTACCCCCACTATGCTTCGTTGCTGCCCCCACTATGCTACCGTGCTACCCCCACTATGCTACCACGCTGACCCACTATGCTACCACGCTGCCCCCACTATGCTACCGCGCTACCCCCACTATGCTTCCGTGGTGCCCCCACTATGCTACCGCGCTGCCCCTACTATGCTACTGCGCTGCCCCCACTATGCTACCGTGCTGCCCCCACTACGCTACCGTACTGCCCCCACTATGCTACTGCGCTGCTCCCACTATGCTACCGCGCTGCCCCCACTATGCTACCGCGCTGCCCCCCACTATGCTATCGCGCTGCCCCCCACTATGCTACTGCGCTGCCCCCACTATGCTACCGTACTGCCCGCACTATGCTACCGTGCTACCCCCACTATGCTACCGTACTGCCCCCACTATGCTACCGTGCTACCCCCACTATGCTACCGTACTGCCCCCACTACGCTACCGTGCTGCCCCCACTATGCTACTGCGCTGCCCCCACAGTGCTACCGTGCTGCCCGCACTATGCTACCGCGCTGCCCCCACTATGCTACCGTGCTGCCCCCAGTATGCTTCTGTGCAACCCCCACTATGCTACCGTGCTGCCCCCACTGTGCTACCGCGCTGCCCCCCACTATGCTTCCGTGCTGCCCCCACTATGCTACCCTGCTACCCCCACGATGCTACTGCGCTGCCCCCACTATGCCACCGTGCAGCCCCCACTATGCTACTGTGCTACCCCAACTATGCTACCGTGCTACCCACACTATGCTACCGTGCTACACCCACTATGCTACCGTCCTGCCCCCACAATGCTACCGCGCTGCCCCCACTAAGCTACCGCGCTGCCCCCACTCTGCTACCGTGCTACCCCCACTATGCTACCGTACTGCCCCCTCTATGCTACTGTGCTGCCCCAACTTTGCTACCGTGCTGCCCCCACTATGCTACCGCGCTGCCCCCCACTATGCTACCGCGCTGCCCCCACTATGCTACCGTGCTGCCCCCACTATGCCACCGTGCTGCCCACACTATGCTACCGCGCTGCCCCCCACTATGCTACCGTGCTGCCCCCACTATGCTACCGCGCTGCCCCCACTAAGCTACCGTGCTGCCCCCACTATGCTACCGTGCTGCCCCCCACTATGCGACAGCGCTGCCCCCCACTAAGCGACTGCGCTGCCCCCACTATGCTACCGCGCTGCCCCCACTAAGCTACCGTGCTGCCCCCACTATGCTACCGTGCTGCCCCCACTATGCTACCGCGCTGCCCCCACTATGCTACCGTGCTGCCCCGACTGTGCTACCGTGCTGCCCGCACTAAGCTACCGTGCTGCCCTCACTATGCGACCGCGCTGCCCCCACTATGCTACCGTGCTGCCCCCACTATGCTACCGTGCTACCCCCACTATGCTACCACGCTGACCCACTATGCTACCGCGCTGCCCCCCACTATGCTACCGTGCTACCCCCACTATGCTTCGTTGCTGCCCCCACTATGCTACCGTGCTACCCCCACTATGCTACCACGCTGACCCACTATGCTACCACGCTGCCCCCACTATGCTACCGCGCTACCCCCACTACGCTTCCGTGGTGCCCCCACTATGCTACCGCGCTGCCCCTACTATGCTACTGCGCTGCCCCCACTATGCTACCGTTCTGCCCCCACTACGCTACCGTACTGCCCCCACTATGCTACTGCGCTGCTCCCACTATGCTACCGCGCTGCCCCCACTATGCTACCGCGCTGCCCCCCACTATGCTATCGCGCTGCCCCCCACTATGCTACTGCGCTGCCCCCACTATGCTACCGTACTGCCCGCACTATGCTACCGTGCTACCCCCACTATGCTACCGTACTGCCCCCACTATTCTACCGTGCTACCCCCACTATGCTACCGTACTGCCCCCACTACGCTACCGTGCTGCCCCCACTATGCTACTGCGCTGCCCCCACAGTGCTACCGTGCTGCCCGCACTATGCTACGGCGCTGCCCCCACTATGCTACCGTGCTGCCCCCAGTATGCTACTGTGCAACCCCCACTATGCTACCGTGCTGCCCCCACTGTGCTACCGCGCTGCCCCCCACTATGCTTCCGTGCTGCCCCCACTATGCTACCCTGCTACCCCCACGACGCTACTGCGCTGCCGCCACTATGCCACCGTGCTGCCCCCACTATGCTACCGTGCTACCCACACTATGCTACCGTGCTACACCCACTATGCTACCGTCCTGCCCCCACAATGCTACCGTGCTGTCGCCACGATGCTACCGCGCTGCCCCCACTATGCAACCACGCTGCCCCCACGATGCTACCGTGCTACCCCCACTATGCTACCACGCTGCCCCCACTATGCTACCGTGCTACCCCCACTATGCTACCGTACTGCCCTCACTATGCTACTGTGCTGCCCCAACTTTGCTACCGTGCTGCCCCCACTATGCTACCGCGCTGCCCCCACTATGCTACCGTGCTGCCCCCACTATGCCACCGTGCTGCCCCCACTATGCTACCGCGCTGCCCCCCACTATGGTACCGTGCTGCCCCGCACTATGCTACCGTGCTACCCCCACTATGCTACCGCGCTGCCCCCCACTATGCTACCGTGCTGCCCCCACTATGCTACCGCGCTGCCCCCACTATGCTACCGCGCTGCCCCCACTATGCTACCGCGCTACCCCCACTATGCTACCGTGCTGCCCCCACTATGCTACCGCGCTGCCCCCACTATGCTACCGCGCTGCCCCCACTATGCTACCGCGCTACCCCCACTATGCTACCGCGCTGCCCCCACTATGCTACCGCGCTACCCCCACTATGCTACCGTGCTGTCCCCACGATGCTACCGTGCTGCACCCACTATGCTACCACGCTGCCCCCACTATGCTACCGTGCTACCCCCACTATGCTTCGGTGCTGCCCGCACTATGCTACCGTGCTACCCCCACTATGCTACCACGCTGACCCACTATGCTACCGCGCTGCCCCCCACTATGCTACCGTGCTACCCCCACTATGCTTGGTGCTGCCCCCACTATGCTACCGTGCTACCCCCACTATGCTACCACGCTGACCCACTATGCTACCACGCTGCCCCCACTATGCTACAGCGCTACCCCCACTATTCTTCCGTGGTGCCCCCACTATGCTACCGCGCTGCCCCTACTATGCTACTACGCTGCCCCCACTATGCTACCGTGCTGCCCCACTACGCTACCGTACTGCCCCCACTATGCTACTGCGCTGCTCCCACTATGCTACTGCGCTGTCCCCACTATGCTACCGCGCTGCCCCCCACTATGCTATCGCGCTGCCCCCCACTATGCTACTGCGCTGCTCCCACTATGCTACTGCGCTGCCCCCACTATGCTACCGCGCTGCCCCCCACTATGCTATCGCGCTGCCCCCCACTATGCTACTGCGCTGCCCCCACTATGCTACCGTACTGCCCGCACTATGCTACCGTGCTACCCCCACTATGCTACCGTACTGCCCCCACTATGCTACCATGCTACCCCCACTATGCTACCGTACTGCCCCCACTACGCTACCGTGCTGCCCCCACTATGCTACTGCGCTGCCCCCACTGTGCTACCGTGCTGCCCGCACTATGCTACCGCGCTACCCCCCACTATGCTACCGTGCTGCCCCCACTATGCTACTGCGCTGCCCCCACTGTGCGACCGCGCTGCCCCCACTAAGCTACTGCGCTGCCCCCACTGTGCTACCGCGCTGCCCCCACTATGCTACCGCGCTACCCCCCACTATGCTACTGCGCTGCCCCCACTGTGCTACCGCGCTGCCCCCACTATGCTACCGCGCTACCCCACTATGCTACTGCGCTGCCCCCACTATGCTACCTTGCTGCCCCCACTATGCTACCGCGCTGCCCCCCACTATGCTACCGTGCTGCCCCCACTATGCTACCGTGCTGCCCCCACTATGCTACTGTGCAACCCCCACTATGCTACCGTGCTGCCCCCACTGTGCTACCGTGCTGCCCCCCACTATGCTTCCGTGCTGCCCCCACTATGCTACCCTGCTACCCCCACGATGCTACTGCGCTGCCCCCACTATGCTACCGCGCTGCCCCCCACTATGCTTCCGTGCAGCCCCCACTATGCTACTGTGCTACCCCAACTATGCTACCGTGCTGCCCACACTATGCTACCGTGCTACACCCACTATGCTACCGTGCTGCCCCCACAATGCTACCGTGCTACCCCCACTATGCTACTGCGCTGCCCCACTATGCTACCGTGCTGCCCCCACTATGCTACCGTGCTGCCCCCACTATGCTACCGCGCTGCCCCCACGATGCTACCGTGCTGTCGCCACGATGCTACCGCGCTGCCCACACTATGCTACCGTGCTGTCCCCACGATGCTACCGCGCTGCCCCCACTATGCTACCACGCTGCCCCGCACTATGCTACCGTGCTACCCCCACTATGCTACCGCGCTGCCCCCCACTATGCTACCGTGCTACCCCCACTATGCTTCGGTGCTGCCCCCACTATGCTACCACGCTGCCCCCACTATGCTACCGTGCTACCCCCACTATGCTTCGGTGCTGCCCCCACTATGCTACCGTGCTACCCCCACTATGCTACCACGCTGACCCACTATGCTACCGCGCTGCCCCCCACTATGCTACCGTGCTACCCCCACTATGCTTGGTGCTGCCCCCACTATGCTACCGTGCTACCCCCACTATGCTTGGTGCTGCCCCCACTATGCTACCACGCTGACCCACTATGCTACCACGCTGCCCCCACTATGCTACCGCGCTACCCCCACTATTCTTCCGTGGTGCCCCCACTATGCTACCACGCTGACCCACTATGCTACCGCGCTACCCCCACTATTCTTCCGTGGTGCACCCACTATGCTACCGCGCTGCCCACACTATGCTACCGTGCTGTCCCCACGATGCTACCGCGCTGCCCCCACTATGCTACCACGCTGCCCCCACTATGCTACCGTGCTACCCCCACTGTGCTACCACGCTGCCCCCACTATGCTACCGTGCTACCCCCACTGTGCTACCACGCTGCCCCTACTATGCTACCGCGCTGCCCCCACTCTGCTACCGTGCTACCCCCACTATGCCACCGTGCTGCCCCAACTTTGCTACCGTGCTGCCCCCACTATGCTACCGCGCTGCCCCCCACTATGCTACCGTGCTGCCCCCACTATGCCACCGTGCTGCCCACACTATGCTACCGCGCTGCCCCCCACTATGCTACCGTGCTGCCCCGCACTATGCTACAGCGCTACCCCCACTATGCTACTGCGCTGCCCCCCACTATGCTACCGTGCTGCCCCCACTATGCTACCGCGCTGCCCCCACTATGCTACCGCGCTGCCCCCACTATGCTACCGTGCTGTCCCCACGATGCTACCCTGCTGTCGCCACGATGCTCCTGTGCTGCCCCCCACTATGCTACCATCGCTGCCCCCCACTATGCTACCGCGCTACCCCCACTATGCTACCGCGCTGCCCCCACTATGCTACCGTGCTGCCCCCACTATGCTACCATCGCTGCCCCCCACTATGCTACCGCGCTACCCCCACTATGCTACCGCGCTACCCCCACTATACTACCGCGCTGCCCCCACTATGCTACCGCGCTGCCCCCCCACTATGCTACCGCGCTACCCCCACTATGCTACCGCGCTGCCCCCACTATGCTACCGTGCTGCCCCCACTATGCTACCGTGCTACCCCACTATGCTACCGTGCTACCCCACTATGCTACCGCGCTGCCCCCACTATGCTACCGTGCTGTCGCCACGATGCTACCGTGCTACCCCACTATGCTACTGCGCTGCCCCCACTATGCTACCGTGCTACCCCACTATGCTATCGCGCTGCCCCCGCTATGCTACCGTGCTGCCCCCACTATGCTACCGCGCTGTCCGCACTATGCTACCGCGCTGCCCCCACTATGCTATCGCGCTGCCCCCACTATGCTATCGCGCTGCCCCCACTATGCTACCGTCCTGCCCCCACTATGCTACCGCGCTGCCCCCACTATGCTACCGCGCTGCACCCACTATGCTACCGCGCTGCCCCCACTATGCTACCGTGCTGCCCCCACTATGCTACCGCGCTACCCCCACAATGCTACCGCACTGCCCCCACTATGCTACCGCGCTGCCCCCACTATGCTACCGCGCTGCACCCACTATGCTACCGCGCTGCACCCCACTATGCTACCGTGCTGCCCCCACGATGCTACCGCGCTACCCCCACTATGCTACCGCGCTGCCCCCACTATGCTACCGCGCTGCCCCCACTATGCTACCGCGCTGCCCCCACTATGCTACCGTGCTGCCCCCACTATGCTACCGCGCTACCCCCACTATGCTACCGTGCTGCCCCCACTATGCTACCGCGCTGCCCCCACTATGCTACCGTGCTGCCCCCACTATGCTACCGCGCTGCCCCCACTATGCTACCGCGCTGCCCCCGCTATGCTACCGCGCTACCCCCACTATGCTACCGTGCTGCCCCCACTATGCTACCGCGCTGCCCCCACTATGCTACCGCGCTGCCCCTACTATGCTACCGTGCTACCCCCCACCATGCTACCGCGCTGCCCCCACTATGCTACCGCGCTATCCCCACTATGCTACCGTGCTGCCCCCACTATTCTACCGTGCTACCCCCCACTATGCTACCGCGCTGCCCCCACTATGCTACCGTGCTATCCCCCACTATACTACCGCGCTGCCCCCACTATACTACCGCGCTGCCCCCACGATGCTACCGTGCTGCCCCCACTATGCTACCGTGCTGCCCCCACTATGCTACCGCGCTGCCCCCACTATGCTACCGCGCTGCCCCCACGATGCTACCGCGCTGCGCCCACTATGCTACCGCGCTGCCCCCACTATGCTACCGCGCTACCTCCACGATGCTACCGTGCTGCCCCCACTATGCTACCACGCTGCCCCCCACTATGCTAGCGTGCTACCCCCACTATGCTACCGAGCTGCCCCCCACTATGCTACCGCGCTGCCCCCACTATGCTACCGTGCTGCCCCCACTATGCTACCGTGCTGCCCCCACTATGCTACCGTGCTACCACCACTATGCTACCGTGCTGCCCCCACTATGCTACCGTGCTACCACCACTATGCTACCGTGCTGCCCCCACTATGCTACCGTGCTGCCCCCACTATGCTACCGTGCTACCACCACTATGCTTCGGTGCTGCCCCCACTATGCTACCGCGGTGCCCCCACTGCTACCGCGCTACCCCCACTATGATACCGCGCTACCCCCACTATGCTACCGTGCTGCCCACACTATGGAACCGTGCTAGCCCCGCAATGCTACCGCGCTACCCCCACTAATGCTACCGTGCTGCCCCCACTATGCTACCGTGCTGCCCCCCACTATGCTACCGTGCTGCCCCCACTATGCTACCGTGCTGCCCCCCACTATGCTACCGTGCTGCCCCCACTATGTTACCGCGCTGCCCGCACTATGCTACCGCGCTACCCCCACTATGCTACCGTGCTGCCCCCACTATGCTACCGTGCTGTCCCCACTATGCTACCGTGCTGCCCCCACTATGCTACCGTGCTGCTCCCACTATGCTACCGTGCTGCCCCCACTACGCTACCGTGCTGCCCCCACTATGCTACCGTGCTGCCCCCACTATGCTACCGTGCTGCCCCCACTATGCTACCGTGCTGCCCCCACTATGCTACCGTGCTGTCCCCACTATGCTACCGCGCTGCCCCCACTATGCTACCGTGCTGCCCCCACTATGCTACCGTGCTGCCCCCACTATGCTACCGCGCTGCCCCCACTATGCTACCGCGCTGCCCCCACTATGCTACTGCGCTACCCCCACTATAATACCGCGCTACCCCCACTATGCTACCGTGCTGCCCCCACTATGCTACCGTGCTAGCCCCGCAATGCTACCACGCTGCCCCCACTATGCTACCGCGCTGCCCCCACTATGCTACCGCGCTACCCCCACTATGCTACCGTGCTGTCCCCACGATGCTTCCGTGCTGTCCCCACTATGCTACCGTGCTGCCCCCACTATGCTACCGTGCTGCACCCACTATGCTACCGCGCTGCCCCCACTATGCTACTGCGCTACCCCCACTATGATACCGCGCTACCCCCACTATGCTACCGTGCTGCCCCCACTATGCTACCGTGCTAGCCCCGCAATGCTACCACGCTGCCCCCACTATGCTACCGTGCTGCCCCCACTATGCTACCGTGCTAGCCCCGCAATGCTACCACGCTACCCCCACTATGCTACCGCGCTGCCCGCACTATGCTACCGTGCTGCCCCCACTATGCTACCGCGCTGCCCGCACTATGCTACCGCGCTACCCCCACTATGCTACCGTGCTGCCCCCACTATGCTACCGTGCTGCCCCCACTATGCTACCGTGCTGCCCCCACTATGCTACCGCGCTGCCCCCACTATGCTTCCGTGCTGCCCCCACTATGGTACCGCGCTGCCCCCACTATGCTACCGTGCTGCCCCCACTATGGTACCGCGCTGCCCCCACTATGCTACCGTGTTGCCCCCACTATGGTACCGCGCTGCCCCCACTATGCTACCGTGCTGCCCCCACTATGCTACCGCGCTGCCCCCACTATGCTTCCGTGCTGCCCCCACTATGGTACCGCGCTGCCCCCACTATGCTACCGTGCTGCCCCCACTATGCTACCGTGCTGCCCCCACTATGCTACCGCGCTTTCCCCACTATGCTACCGTGCTGCCCCCACTATGCTACCGTGCTGCCCCCACTATGCTACCGTGCTGCCCCCACTATGCTACCGCGCCACCCCCACTATGCTACTGCGCGACCCCCACTATGATACCGTGCTGCCCCCACTATGCTACCGTGCTAGCCCCGCAATGCTACCACGCTACCCCCACTATGCTACCGTGCTAGCTCCGCAATGCTACCACGCTACCCCCACTATGCTACCGTGCTGCCCCCGCTATGCTACCGCGCTGCCCCCACTATGCTTCCGTGCTACCCCCACTATGCTACCGTGCTGCCCCCCACTATGCTACTGTGCTGCCCCCACTATGCTACCATGCTGTCCCCACGATGCTTCCGTGCTACCCCCACTATGCTACCGTGCTGCCCCCACTATGCTACAGTGCTGCCCCCACTATGCTACCGTGCTACCCCCACTATACTTCCGTGCTACCCCCACTATGCTACCGTGCTTCCCCCTCTATGCTACAGTGCTGCCCCCACTATGCTACCGCGCTACCCCCACTATGCTACTGCACTACCCCCACTATGCTATCGTGCTACCCCCACTATTCTACCGCGCTACCCCCACTATGCTACCGTGCTGCCCCCCACAACTCTACCGCGCTGCCCACACTATGCTACCGCGCTGCCCCCCACTATGCTTCTGCGCTGCCCCACTATGCTACCGTGCTGCCCCCACTATGCTACCGCGCTACCCCCACGATGCTACTGTGCTGCCCCCACTATGCTACCGTGCTGCCCACGCTATGCTACCGCGCTATCCCCACTATGCTACCGCGCTGCCCCCACTATGCTACCGTGCTGCCCCCACTATGCTACCGCGCTGCCCCCACTATGCTACCGTGCTGCCCCCACTATGCTACCGTGCTGCCCCCCACTATGCTAACTCGCTTCCCACACTATGCTACCATGCTGCCCCCCACTATGCTACCGTGCTACCCCCACTATGCTACCGCGCTGCCCCCCACTATGCTACCCCCACTATGCTACCGCGCTGCCCCCCACTATGCTACCGCGCTGCCCCCACTATGCTACCCCGCTGCCCCCCACAATGCTACCACGCTGCCCCCCACTATGCTACCGCGCTGCCCCTACTATGCTACCGTGCTGCCCCCACTATGCTCCCGTGCTGCCCCCCACTATGCTACCGCGCTGCCCCTACTATGCTACCGTGCTGCCCCCACTATGCTACCGCGCTGCCCTCCACTATGCTACCGCGCTGCCCCCCACTATGCTACCTTGCTGCCCCCACTATGCTACCGTGGTGCCCCCACTATGCTACCGTGCTGCCCCCCACTATGCTCCCGCGCTGCCCCCCACTATGCTCCCGCGCTGCCCCCCACTATGCTACCGTGCTGTCCCCACTATGCTACCGCGCTGCCCCCCACTATGCTACCATGCTGCCCCCACTATGCTACCGTGCTGCCCCCACTATGCTACCGCGCTGCCCCCACAATGCTACCGCGCTACCCCCACTATGCTACCGTGCTGCCCCCACTATGCTACCGTGCTGCCCCCACTATGCTTCCGTGCTACCCCCACTATGCTACCGTGCTGCCCCCACTATGCTACAGTGCTGCCCGCACTATGCTACCGTGCTACCCCCACTATGCTTCCGTGCTACCCCCACTATGCTACCGCGCTGCCCCCACTATGCTACAGTGCTGCCCCCACTATGCTACCGCGCTACCCCCACTATGCTACTGCACTACCCCCACTATGCTATCGTGCTACCCCCACTATTCTACCGCGCTACCCCCACTATGCTACCGTGCTGCCCCCCACAACTCTACCGCGCTGCCCACACTATGCTACCGCGCTGCCCCCCACTATGCTACTGCGCTGCCCCACTATGCTACCGCGCTGCCCCCACTATGCTACCGCGCTATCCACACTATGCTACCGCGCTACCCCCACGATGCTACTGTGCTGCCCCCACTATGCTACCGTGCTGCCCCCGCTATGCTACCGCGCTATCCCCACTATGCTACCGCGCTGCCCCCACTATGCAACCGCGTTGCCCCCACTATGCTACCGCGCTGCCCCCACTATGCTACCGTGCTGCTCCCACTACGCTACCGTGCTGCCCCCCACTATGCTACCGTGCTACCGCCACTATGCTACCCCCACTATGCTACCGCGCTGCCCCCCACTATGCTACCGCGCTGCCCCCACTATGCTACCGCGCTGCCCCCCACAATGCTACCACGCTGCCCCCCACTATGCTACCGCGCTGCCCCTACAATGCTACCGTGCTGCCCCCACTATGCTCCCGTGCTGCCCCCCACTATGCTACCGCGCTGCCCCTACTATGCTACCGTGCTGCCTCCCACTATGCTACCGCGCTGCCCCCCACTATGCTACCGTGCTATCCCCACTATGCTATCGCGCTACCCCCACTGTGCTACCGCACTGCCCCCACTATGCTACCGTGCTACCCCCACTATGCTACCGCGCTGCCCCCACTGTGCTACCGCACTGCCCCCACTATGCTACCGTACTGCCCGCACTATGCAACCACGCTGCCCCCACTATGCTACCGTGCTATCCCCACTATGCTATCGCGCTACCCCCACTATGCTACTGCGCTGCCCCCACTGTGCTACCGCACTGCCCCCACTATGCTACCGTACTGCCCGCACTATGCTACCGTGCTACCCCCACTATGCTACCGTGCTACCCCCACTATGCTACTGCGCTGCCCCCACTGTGCTACCGCACTGCCCCCACTATGCTACAGTACTGCCCCCACTATGCTACCGTGCTACCCCCACTATGCTACCGTACTGCCCCCACTACGCTACCTTGCTGCCCCCACTATGCTACTGCGCTGCCCCCACTGTGCTACCGCACTGCCCCCACTATGCTACCGTACTGCCCCCACTACGCTACCGTGCTGCCCGCACTATGCTACTGTGCTAACCCCACTGTGCTACTGCGCTGCCCCCACTATGCTTCCGTGCTGCCCCCCACTATGCTTCCGTGCAGCCCCCACTATGCTTCCGTGCTGCCCCCACTATGCTACCGCGCTGCCCCCACGATGCTACCGTGCTGTCGCCACGATGCTACCGCGCTGCCCACACTATGCTACCGTGCTGTCGCCACGATGCTACCGCGCTGCCCCCACTATGCTACCGCGCTGCCCCCACTATGCTACTGTGCTGCCCCCACTATGCTACCGCGCTGCCCCCCACTATGCTACTGTGCTGCCCCCACTATGCTACCTCGCTGCCCCCACTATGCTACTGCGCTGCCCCCACTATGCTACTGTGCTGCCACCACTATGCTACCGCGCTGCCCCCACTATGCTACCTCGCTGCCCCCACTATGCTACTGCGCTGCCCCCACTATGCTACTGTGCTGCCACCACTATGCTACTGCGCTGCCCCCACTATGCTACCGTGCTGTCCCCACGATGCGACTGCGCTGCCCCCACTATGCTACCGCGCTGCCCCCACTATGCTACCGTGCTGCCCCCACTATGATACCGCGCTACCCCCACGATGCTACCGCGCTGCCCCCCACTATGCTACTGTGCTGCCCCCACTATGCTACCGCGCTGCCCCAACTATGCTACCGCGCTGCCCCCACTATGCTACCGCGCTGCCCCCCACTATGCTACTGTGCTGCCCCCACTATGCTACCGCGCTGCCCCTACTATGCTACTGCGCTGCCCCCACTATGCTACCGTGCTGCCCCCACTACGCTACCGTACTGCCCCCACTATGCTACTGCGCTGCCCCCACTATGCTACCGTGCTGCCCCCACTATGCTACCGCGCTGCCCCCCACTATGCTATCGCGCTGCCCCCCACTATGCTACTGCGCTGCCCCCACTATGCTACCGTACTGCCCGCACTATGCTACCGTGCTACCCCCACTATGCTACCGTACTGCCCCCACTATGCTACCGTGCTACCCCCACTATGCTACCGTACTGCCCACACTACGCTACCGTGCTGCCCCCACTATGCTACTGCGCTGCCCCTACTATGCTACTGCGCTGCCCCCACTATGCTACCGTGCTGCCCCCACTACGCTACCGTACTGCCCCCACTATGCTACTGCGCTGCCCCCACTATGCTACCGTACTGCCCGCACTATGCTACCGTGCTACCCCCACTATGCTACCGTACTGCCCCCACTATGCTACTGCGCTGCCCCCACTGTGCTACCGCACTGCCCCCACTATGCTACAGTACTGCCCCCACTATGCTACCGTGCTACCCCCACTATGCTACCGTACTTCCCCCACTACGCTACCGTGCTGCCCCCACTATGCTACTGCGCTGCCCCCACTGTGCTACCGCACTGCCCCCACTATGCTACCGTACTGCCCCCACTACGCTACCGTGCTGCCTGCACTATGCTACTGTGCTAACCCCACTGTGCTACTGCGCTGCCCCCACTATGCTTCCGTGCTGCCCCCCACTATGCTTCCGTGCAGCCCCCACTATGCTTCCGTGCTGCCCCCACTATGCTACCGCGCTGCCCCCACGATGCTACCGTGCTGTCGCCACGATGCTACCGCGCTGCCCACACTATGCTACCGTGCTGTCGCCACGATGCTACCGCGCTGCCCCCACTATGCTACCGCGCTGCCCCCACTATGCTACTGTGCTGCCCCCACTATGCTACCGCGCTGCCCCCCACTATGCTACTGTGCTGCCCCCACTATGCTACCTCGCTGCCCCCACTATGCTACTGCGCTGCCCCCACTATGCTACTGTGCTGCCACCACTATGCTACCGCGCTGCCCCCACTATGCTACCTCGCTGCCCCCACTATGCTACTGCGCTGCCCCCACTATGCTACTGTGCTGCCACCACTATGCTACTGCGCTGCCCCCACTATGCTACCGTGCTGTCCCCACGATGCGACTGCGCTGCCCCCACTATGCTACCGCGCTGCCCCCACTATGCTACCGTGCTGCCCCCACTATGATACCGCGCTACCCCCACGATGCTACCGCGCTGCCCCCCACTATGCTACTGTGCTGCCCCCACTATGCTACCGCGCTGCCCCAACTATGCTACCGCGCTGCCCCCACTATGCTACCGCGCTGCCCCCCACTATGCTACTGTGCTGCCCCCACTATGCTACCGCGCTGCCCCTACTATGCTACTGCGCTGCCCCCACTATGCTACCGTGCTGCCCCCACTACGCTACCGTACTGCCCCCACTATGCTACTGCGCTGCCCCCACTATGCTACCGTGCTGCCCCCACTATGCTACCGCGCTGCCCCCCACTATGCTATCGCGCTGCCCCCCACTATGCTACTGCGCTGCCCCCACTATGCTACCGTACTGCCCGCACTATGCTACCGTGCTACCCCCACTATGCTACCGTACTGCCCCCACTATGCTACCGTGCTACCCCCACTATGCTACCGTACTGCCCACACTACGCTACCGTGCTGCCCCCACTATGCTACTGCGCTGCCCCTACTATGCTACTGCGCTGCCCCCACTATGCTACCGTGCTGCCCCCACTACGCTACCGTACTGCCCCCACTATGCTACTGCGCTGCCCCCACTATGCTACCGTACTGCCCGCACTATGCTACCGTGCTACCCCCACTATGCTACCGTACTGCCCCCACTATGCTACCGTGCTACCCCCACTATGCTACCGTACTGCCCCGACTACGCTACCGTGCTGCCCCCACTATGCTACTGCGCTGCCCCCACTGTGCTACCGCACTGCCCCCACTATGCTACCGTACTGCCCCCAGTACGCTACCGTGCTGCCCGCACTATGCTACCGTGCTGCCCCCACTATGCTACCGTGCTACCCCCACTATGCTACCGTACTGCCCGCACTATGCTACCGTGCTACCCCCACTATGCTACCGTACTGCCCCCACTATGCTACCGTGCTACCCCCACTATGCTACCGTACTGCCCCCACTACGCTACCGTGCTGCCCCCACTATGCTACTGCGCTGCCCCCACTGTGCTACCGTACTGCCCCCACTACGCTACCGTGCTGCCCGCACTATGCTACTGTGCTAACCCCACTGTGCTACTGCGCTGCCCCCACTATGCTACCGTGCTGCCCCCACTATGCTACCGCGCTGCCCCCCACTATGCTTCCGTGCTGCCCCCACTATGCTACCGTGCTGCCCCCACTATGCTACCGCGCTGCCCCCCACTATGCTTCCGTGCAGCCCCCACTATGCTTCCGTGCTGCCACCACTATGCTACCGCGCTGCCCCCACTACGCTACCGTGCTGCCCCCACTATGCTACTGCGCTGCCCCCACTGTGCTACCGCACTGCCCCCACTATGCTACCGTACTGCCCCCAGTACGCTACCGTGCTGCCCGCACTATGCTACCGTGCTGCCCCCACTATGCTACCGTGCTACCCCCACTATGCTACCGTACTGCCCGCACTATGCTACCGTGCTACCCCCACTATGCTACCGTACTGCCCCCACTATGCTACCGTGCTACCCCCACTATGCTACCGTACTGCCCCCACTACGCTACCGTGCTGCCCCCACTATGCTACTGCGCTGCCCCCACTGTGCTACCGTACTGCCCCCACTACGCTACCGTGCTGCCCGCACTATGCTACTGTGCTAACCCCACTGTGCTACTGCGCTGCCCCCACTATGCTACCGTGCTGCCCCCACTATGCTACCGCGCTGCCCCCCACTATGCTTCCGTGCTGCCCCCACTATGCTACCGTGCTGCCCCCACTATGCTACCGTACTGCCCCCAGTACGCTACCGTGCTGCCCGCACTATGCTACCGTGCTGCCCCCACTATGCTACCGTGCTACCCCCACTATGCTACCGTACTGCCCGCACTATGCTACCGTGCTACCCCCACTATGCTACCGTACTGCCCCCACTATGCTACCGTGCTACCCCCACTATGCTACCGTACTGCCCCCACTACGCTACCGTGCTGCCCCCACTATGCTACTGCGCTGCCCCCACTGTGCTACCGTACTGCCCCCACTACGCTACCGTGCTGCCCGCACTATGCTACTGTGCTAACCCCACTGTGCTACTGCGCTGCCCCCACTATGCTACCGTGCTGCCCCCACTATGCTACCGCGCTGCCCCCCACTATGCTTCCGTGCTGCCCCCACTATGCTACCGTGCTGCCCCCACTATGCTACCGCGCTGCCCCCCACTATGCTTCCGTGCAGCCCCCACTATGCTTCCGTGCTGCCACCACTATGCTACCGCGCTGCCCCCACGATGCTACCGTGCTGTCGCCACGATGCTACCGCGCTGCCCACACTATGCTACCGTGCTGTCGCCACGATGCTACCGCGCTGCCCCCACTATGCTACCGCGCTGCCCCCACTATGCTACTGTGCTGCCCCCACTATGCTACCGCGCTGCCCCCCACTATGCTACTGTGCTGCCCCCACTATGCTTCCTCGCTGCCCCCACTATGCTACTGCGCTGCCCCCACTATGCTACTGCGCTGCCCCCACTATGCTACTGTGCTGCCCCCACTATGCTACCGCGCTGCCCCCACTATGCTACTGCGCTGCCCCCACTATGCTACCGTGCTGTCCCCACGATGCGACTGCGCTGCCCCCACTATGCTACCGCGCTGCCCCCACTATGCTACCGTGCTGCCCCCACTATGATACCGCGCTACCCCCACGATGCTACCGCGCTGCCCCCCACTATGCTACTGTGCTGCCCCCACTATGCTACCGCGCTGCCCCAACTATGCTACCGCGCTGCCCCCACTATGCTACCGCGCTGCCCCCCACTATGCTACTGTGCTGCCCCCACTATGCTACCGCGCTGCCCCTACTATGCTACTGCGCTGCCCCCACTATGCTACCGTGCTGCCCCCACTACGCTACCGTACTGCCCCCACTATGCTACTGCGCTGCCCCCACTATGCTACCGTGCTGCCCCCACTATGCTACCGCGCTGCCCCCCACTATGCTATCGCGCTGCCCCCCACTATGCTACTGCGCTGCCCCCACTATGCTACCGTACTGCCCGCACTATGCTACCGTGCTACCCCCACTATGCTACCGTACTGCCCCCACTATGCTACCGTGCTGCCCCCACTATGCAACCGTGCTGCCCCCACTATGCTACTGCGCTGCCCCCACTGTGCTACCGCACTGCCCCCACTATGCTACCGTACTGCCCCCAGTACGCTACCGTGCTGCCCGCACTATGCTACCGTGCTGCCCCCACTATGCTACCGTGCTACCCCCACTATGCTACCGTACTGCCCGCACTATGCTACCGTGCTACCCCCACTATGCTACCGTACTGCCCCCACTATGCTACCGTGCTACCCCCACTATGCTACCGTACTGCCCCCACTACGCTACCGTGCTGCCCCCACTATGCTACTGCGCTGCCCCCACTGTGCTACCGCACTGCCCCCACTATGCTACCGTACTGCCCCCACTACGCTACCGTGCTGCCCGCACTATGCTACTGTGCTAACCCCACTGTGCTACTGCGCTACCCCCACTATGCTACCGTGCTGCCCCCACTATGCTACCGCGCTGCCCCCCACTATGCTTCCGTGCTGCCGCCACTATGCTACCGTGCTGCCCCCACTATGCTACCGCGCTGCCCCCCACTATGCTTCCGTGCAGCCCCCACTATGCTTCCGTGCTGCCCCCACTATGCTACCGCGCTGCCCCCACGATGCTACCGTGCTGTCGCCACGATGCTACCGCGCTGCCCACACTATGCTACCGTGCTGTCGCCACGATGCTACCGCGCTGCCCCCACTATGCTACCGCGCTGCCCCCACTATGCTACTGTGCTGCCCCCACTATGCTACCGCGCTGCCCCCCACTATGCTACTGTGCTGCCCCCACTATGCTACCTCGCTGCCCCCACTATGCTACTGCGCTGCCCCCACTATGCTACTGCGCTGCCCCCACTATGCTACTGTGCTGCCCCCACTATGCTACCGCGCTGCCCCCACTATGCTACTGCGCTGCCCCCACTATGCTACCGCGCTGCCCCCACTATGCTACCGTGCTGTCCCCACGATGCGACTGCGCTGCCCCCACTATGCTACCGCGCTGCCCCCACTATGCTACCGTGCTGCCCCCACTATGATACCGCGCTACCCCCACGATGCTACCGCGCTGCCCCCCACTATGCTACTGTGCTGCCCCTACTATGCTACCGCGCTGCCCCAACTATGCTACCGCGCTGCCCCCACTATGCTACCGTGCTGCCTCCACTATGCTACCGTGCTGCCCCCACTATGCTACTGTGCTGCCCCCACTATGCTACCGCGCTACCCCCACGATGCTACTGAGCTGCCCCCACTATGCTACCGTGCTGCCCCCGCTATGCTACCGCGCTATCCCCACTATGCTACCGCGCTGCCCCCACTATTCTACCGTGCTGCCCCCACTATGCTACCGCGCTATCCCCACTATGCTACCGGGCTGCCCCCACTATGCTACCGCGCTGCCCCCCATTATGCTACCGCGCTGCCCGCACTATGCTACCGTGCTACCCCCACTATGCTACCGCGCTGCCCGCACTATGCTACCGTGCTGCCCCCACTATGCTACCGCGCTGCCCCCCACTATGCTACCGCGCTGCCCGCACTATGCTACCGTGCTACCTCCACTATGATACCGCGCTGCCCCCACTATGCTACCGTGCTACCCCCACTATGCTACCGTGCTACCCCCACTATGCTACTGCGCTGCACCCACTATGCTACTGTGCTGCCCCCACTATGCTACCGTGCTGCCCCCACTATGCTACCGTACTGCCCCCAGTACGCTACCGCGCTGCCCCCACTATGCTACCGTGCTGCACCCACTATGCTACCGCGCTGCCCCCACTATGCTACCGCGCCGCCCCCACTACGCTACCGTACTGCCCCCACTATGCTACTGCGCTGCCCCCACTATGCTACCGTGCTGCCCCCACTATGCTACCGCACTGCCCCCCACTATGCTACTGCGCTGCCCCCACTATGCTACCGTACTGCCCCCACTATGCTACTGCGCTGCCCCCACTGTGCTACCGTGCTACCCCCACTATGCTACCGTACTGCCCCCACTACGCTACCGCGCTGCCCCCACTATGCTACTGCGCTGCCCCCACTGTGCTACCGCACTGCCCGCACTATGCTACCGCGCTGCCCCCACTATGCTACCGTGCTACCCCCACTATGCTACCGTACTGCCCCCAGTACGCTACCGTGCTGCCCACACTATGCTACCGTGCTGCCCCCACTATGCTACCGTGCTACCCCCACTATGCTACCGTACTGACCGCACTATGCTACCGTGCTGCCCACACTATGCTACCGTGCTACCCCCACTATGCTACCGTGCTACCCCCACTATGCTACCGTACTGCCCCCACTATGCTACCGTGCTACCCCCACTATGCTATCGTACTGCCCCCAGTACGCTACCGTGCTGCCCACACTATGCTACCGCACTGCCCCCACTATGCTACCGTACTGCCCCCACTATGCTACCGTGCTACCCCCACTATGCTACCGTGCTGCCCCCACTATGCTACCGTGCTGCCCCCACTATGCTACCGCACTGCCCCCACTATGCTACCGTACTGCCCCCACTACGCTACCGTGCTGCCCGCACTATGCTACTGTGCTAACCCCACTATGCTACTGCGCTGCCCCCACTATGCTACCGTGCTGCCCCCACTATGCTACCGCGCTGCCCCCCACTATGCTTCCGTGCTGCCCCCACTATGCTACCGTGCTGCCCCCACTATGCTACCGCGCTGCCCCCCACTATGCTTCCGTGCTGCCCCCACTATGCTTCCGTGCTGCCCCCACTATGCTACCGCGCTGCCCCCACGATGCTACCGTGCTGTCGCCACGATGCTACCGCGCTGCCCAGACTATGCTACCGTGCTGTCCCCACGATGCTACCGTGCTGCCCCCACTATGCTTCCGTGCTGCCCCCACTATGCTACCGTGCTACCCCCACGATGCTACTGCGCTGCCCCCACTATGCCACCGTGCTGCCGCCACTATGCTACTGTGCTGCCCGCACTATGCTACCGTGCTGCCCACACTATGCTACCGTGCTACACCCACTATGCTACCGTGCTGCCCCCACAATGCTACCGTGCTACCCTCACTATGCTACTGCGCTGCCCCACTATGCTACCGTGCTACCCCCACTATGCTACCGTGCTGCCCCCACTATGCTACCGTGCTGCCCCCACTATGCTACCGTGCTGCCCCCACTATGCTACCGCGCTGCCCCCACGATGCTACCGTGCTGTCCCCTCGATGCTACCGCGCTGCCCCCACTATGCTACCGTGCTACCCCCACTATGCTACCGTACTGCCCCCACTATGCTACTGCGCTGCCCCAACTTTGCTACCGTGCTGCCCCCACTATGCTACCGTGCTGCCCCCACTATGCTACCGCGCTGCCCCCACTCTGCTACCGTGCTGCCCCCACTATGCTACCGCGCTGCCCCCACTCTGCTACCGTGCTGCCCCCACTATGCTACCGTGCTACCCCCACTATGCTGCCGTGCTGCCCCCACTATGCTACCGCGCTGCCCCCACTCTGCTACCGTGCTACCCCCACTATGCTACCGTACTGCCCCCACTATGCTGCTGCGCTGCCCCAACTTTGCTACCGTGCTGCCCCCACTATGCTACCGCGCTGCCCCCACTATGCTACCGTGCTGCCCCCACTATGCTACCGTGCTGCCCCCACTATGCTACCGCACTGCCCCCACTATGCTACCGTGCTGCCCCCACTATGCTACCGTGCTGCCCCGCACTATGCCACCGTGCTGCCCCCACTATGCTACCGTGCTGCCCCCACTATGCTACCGCGCTGCCCCCACTATGCTACCGTGCTGCCCCCACTATGCTACCGTGCTGCCCCCACTATGCTACCGCGCTGCCCCCACTATGCTACCGTGCTGCCCCCACTATGCTACCGTGCTGCCCCGCACTATGCCACCGTGCTGCCCCCACTATGCTACCGTGCTGTCCCCACGATGCTAACGTGCTGTCGCCACGATGCTACCGTCCTACCCCCACTATGCTACCGCGCTGCCCCCACTATGCTACCGCGCTGCCCCCACTATGCTACCGCGCTGACCCCACTATGCTACCGCGCTGCCCCCACTATGCTACCGCGCTGCCCCCACTATGCTACCGTGCTGTCGCCACGATGCTACCTTGCTACCCCACTATGCTACAGCGCTGCCCCCACTATGCTACCGCGCTGCCCCCACTATGCTACCGCGCTGCCCCCACTATGCTACCGCGCTGCCCCCACTATGCTACTGTGCTGCCCCCACTATGCTACCGCGCTACCCTCACTGTGCTACCGCGCTGCCCCCACTATGCTACTGTGCTGCCCCCACTATGCTACCGCGCTACCCTCACTATGCTACTGTGCTGCCCCCACTATGCTACCGCGCTGCCCCCCACTATGCTACCGCGCTGCCCCCACTATGCTACTGTGCTGCCCCCACTATGCTACCGCGCTACCCTCACTATGCTACCGCGCTGCCCCCACTATGCTACCGCGCTGCCCCCACTTTGCTACCGTGCTGCCCCCACTATGCTACCGCGCTGCCCCCCACTATGCTACCGTGCTGCCCCCACTATGCTACCGCGCAGCCCCCCACTATGCTACCGTGCGACCCCCCACTATGCTACCGTGCTGCCCCCACTATGCTACCGCGCTACCCCCACTATGCTACCGTGCGACCCCCCACTATGCTACCGTGCTACCCCCACTATGCTACCGCGCTGCCCCCACTATGCTATCGCGCTGCCCCCACTATGCTACCGTGCGACCCCCCACTATGCTACCGTGCAACCCCCACTATGCTACCGTGCTGCCCCCACTATGCTACCGCGCTACCCCCACTATGCTACCGTGCGACCCCCCACTATGCTACCGTGCTACCCCCACTATGCTACCGCGCTGCCCCCACTATGCTATCGCGCTACCCCAACTATGCTACAGCGCTACCCCCACTATGCTACCGCGCTGCCCCCACTATGCTATCGCGCTACCCCCACGATGCTACCGCGCTGCCCCCACTATTCTACCGTGCTGCCCCCACTATGCTACCGCGCTACCCCCACGATGCTACCGTGCTGCCCCCACAATGCTACCGCGCTGCCCCCCACTATGCTACCGCGCTACCCCCACTATGCTACCGTGCTGCCCCCACTATGCTACCGTGCTGCCCCCACTATGCTACCGCGCTGCCCCCACTATGCTACCGCGCTGCCCCCACTATGCTACCCTGCTGCCCCCACTATGCTACCGTGCTGTCGCCACGATGCTACCTTGCTACCCCCACTATGCTACCGTGCTGTCGCCACGATGCTACCTTGCTACCCCCACTATGCTACCGCGCTGCCCCCTACTATGCTACCGCGCTGCCCCCACTATGCTACCGTGCTGCCCCCACTATGCTACCGTGCTGTCGCCACGATGCTACCGCGCTGCCCCCACTATGCTACTGTGCTGCCCCCACTATGCTACCGCGCTACCCCCACTATGCTACCGCGCTGTCCCCACTATGCTACCGCGCTGCCCCCACTTTGCTACCGTGCTGCCCCCACAATGCTACCGTGCTGCCCCCACTATGCTACCGCGCAGCCCCCCACTATGCTACCGTGCGACCCCCCACTATGCTACCGTGCTGCCCCCACTATGCTACCATGCTGCCCCAACTATGCTACCGCGCTACCCCAACTATGCTACAGCGCTACCCCCACTATGCTACCGCGCTGCCCCCACTATGCTATCGCGCTACCCCCACGATGCTACCGCGCTGCCCCCCACTATTCTACCGTGCTGCCCCCACTATGCTACCGCGCTACCCCCACGATGCTACCGTGCTGCCCCCACTATGCTACCGCGCTGCCCCCCACTATGCTACCGTGCTACCCCCACTATGCTACCGTACTGCCCCCACTATGCTACCGTGCTACCCCCACTATGCTATCGTACTGCCCCCAGTACGCTACCGTGCTGCCCACACTATGCTACCGCACTGCCCCCACTATGCTACCGTACTGCCCCCACTATGCTACCGTGCTACCCCCACTATGCTACCGTGCTGCCCCCACTATGCTACCGTGCTGCCCCCACTATGCTACCGCACTGCCCCCACTATGCTACCGTACTGCCCCCACTACGCTACCGTGCTGCCCGCACTATGCTACTGTGCTAACCCCACTATGCTACTGCGCTGCCCCCACTATGCTACCGTGCTGCCCCCACTATGCTACCGCGCTGCCCCCCACTATGCTTCCGTGCTGCCCCCACTATGCTACCGTGCTGCCCCCACTATGCTACCGCGCTGCCCCCCACTATGCTTCCGTGCTGCCCCCACTATGCTTCCGTGCTGCCCCCACTATGCTACCGCGCTGCCCCCACGATGCTACCGTGCTGTCGCCACGATGCTACCGCGCTGCCCAGACTATGCTACCGTGCTGTCCCCACGATGCTACCGTGCTGCCCCCACTATGCTTCCGTGCTGCCCCCACTATGCTACCGTGCTACCCCCACGATGCTACTGCGCTGCCCCCACTATGCCACCGTGCTGCCCCCACTATGCTACTGTGCTGCCCGCACTATGCTACCGTGCTGCCCACACTATGCTACCGTGCTACACCCACTATGCTACCGTGCTGCCCCCACAATGCTACCGTGCTACCCTCACTATGCTACTGCGCTGCCCCACTATGCTACCGTGCTACCCCCACTATGCTACCGTGCTGCCCCCACTATGCTACCGTGCTGCCCCCACTATGCTACCGCGCTGCCCCCACTATGCTACCGCGCTGCCCCCACGATGCTACCGTGCTGTCCCCTCGATGCTACCGCGCTGCCCCCACTATGCTACCGTGCTACCCCCACTATGCTACCGTACTGCCCCCACTATGCTACTGCGCTGCCCCAACTTTGCTACCGTGCTGCCCCCACTATGCTACCGTGCTGCCCCCACTATGCTACCGCGCTGCCCCCACTCTGCTACCGTGCTGCCCCCACTATGCTACCGCGCTGCCCCCACTCTGCTACCGTGCTGCCCCCACTATGCTACCGTGCTACCCCCACTATGCTACCGTGCTGCCCCCACTATGCTACCGCGCTGCCCCCACTCTGCTACCGTGCTACCCCCACTATGCTACCGTACTGCCCCCACTATGCTGCTGCGCTGCCCCAACTTTGCTACCGTGCTGCCCCCACTATGCTACCGCGCTGCCCCCACTATGCTACCGTGCTGCCCCCACTATGCTACCGTGCTGCCCCCACTATGCTACCGCACTGCCCCCACTATGCTACCGTGCTGCCCCCACTATGCTACCGTGCTGCCCCGCACTATGCCACCGTGCTGCCCCCACTATGCTACCGTGCTGCCCCCACTATGCTACCGCGCTGCCCCCACTATGCTACCGTGCTGCCCCCACTATGCTACCGTGCTGCCCCCACTATGCTACCGCGCTGCCCCCACTATGCTACCGTGCTGCCCCCACTATGCTACCGTGCTGCCCCGCACTATGCCACCGTGCTGCCCCCACTATGCTACCGTGCTGTCCCCACGATGCTAACGTGCTGTCCCCACGATGCTACCGTGCTGTCCCCACGATGCTACCCTGCTGTCGCCACGATGCTACCGTCCTACCCCCACTATGCTACCGCGCTGCCCCCACTATGCTACCGCGCTGCCCCCACTATGCTACCGCGCTGACCCCACTATGCTACCGCGCTGCCCCCACTATGCGACTGCGCTGTCCCCACTATGCTACCGTGCTGTCGCCACGATGCTACCTTGCTACCCCACTATGCTACAGCGCTGCCCCCACTATGCTACCGCGCTGCCCCCACTATGCTACCGCGCTGCCCCCACTATGCTACCGCGCTGCCCCCACTATGCTACTGTGCTGCCCCCACTATGCTACCGCGCTACCCTCACTGTGCTACCGTGCTGCCCCTACTATGCTACCGTGCTGCCCCCACTATGCTACCGCGCTGCCCCCACTATGCTACTGTGCTGCCCCCACTATGCTACCGCGCTACCCTCACTATGCTACTGTGCTGCCCCCACTATGCTACCGCGCTGCCCCCCACTATGCTACCGCGCTGCCCCCACTATGCTACTGTGCTGCCCCCACTATGCTACCGCGCTACCCTCACTATGCTACCGCGCTGCCCCCACTATGCTACCGCGCTGCCCCCACTTTGCTACCGTGCTGCCCCCACTATGCTACCGCGCTGCCCCCCACTATGCTACCGTGCTGCCCCCACTATGCTACCGCGCAGCCCCCCACTATGCTACCGTGCGACCCCCCACTATGCTACCGTGCTGCCCCCACTATGCTACCGCGCTACCCCCACTATGCTACCGTGCGACCCCCCACTATGCTACCGTGCTACCCCCACTATGCTACCGCGCTGCCCCCACTATGCTATCGCGCTGCCCCCACTATGCTACCGTGCGACCCCCCACTATGCTACCGTGCAACCCCCACTATGCTACCGTGCTGCCCCCACTATGCTACCGCGCTACCCCCACTATGCTACCGTGCGACCCCCCACTATGCAACCGTGCTACCCCCACTATGCTACCGCGCTGCCCCCACTATGCTATCGCGCTACCCCAACTATGCTACAGCGCTACCCCCACTATGCTACCGCGCTGCCCCCACTATGCTATCGCGCTACCCCCACGATGCTACCGCGCTGCCCCCACTATTCTACCGTGCTGCCCCCACTATGCTACCGCGCTACCCCCACGATGCTACCGTGCTGCCCCCACAATGCTACCGCGCTGCCCCCCACTATGCTACCGCGCTACCCCCACTATGCTACCGTGCTGCCCCCACTATGCTACCGTGCTGCCCCCACTATGCTACCGCGCTGCCCCCACTATGCTACCGCGCTGCCCCCACTATGCTACCCTGCTGCCCCCACTATGCTACCGTGCTGTCGCCACGATGCTACCTTGCTACCCCCACTATGCTACCGTGCTGTCGCCACGATGCTACCTTGCTACCCCCACTATGCTACCGCGCTGCCCCCTACTATGCTACCGCGCTGCCCCCACTATGCTACCGTGCTGCCCCCACTATGCTACCGTGCTGTCGCCACGATGCTACCGCGCTGCCCCCACTATGCTACTGTGCTGCCCCCACTATGCTACCGCGCTACCCCCACTATGCTACCGCGCTGTCGCCACTATGCTACCGCGCTGCCCCCACTTTGCTACCGTGCTGCCCCCACAATGCTACCG
Organism: Scyliorhinus torazame; assembly: GCF_047496885.1. Lineage (NCBI taxonomy): Eukaryota > Metazoa > Chordata > Chondrichthyes > Carcharhiniformes > Scyliorhinidae > Scyliorhinus > Scyliorhinus torazame. The sequence goes on along the minus strand of NC_092711.1, from coordinate 180,856,084 downwards.
TGCTGCCCCCACTATGCTACCGCGCAGCCCCCCACTATGCTACCGTGCGACCCCCCACTATGCTACCGTGCTGCCCCCACTATGCTACCATGCTGCCCCAACTATGCTACCGCGCTACCCCAACTATGCTACAGCGCTACCCCCACTATGCTACCGCGCTGCCCCCACTATGCTATCGCGCTACCCCCACGATGCTACCGCGCTGCCCCCCACTATTCTACCGAGCTGCCCCCACTATGCTACCGCGCTACCCCCACGATGCTACCGTGCTGCCCCCACTATGCTACCGCGCTGCCCCCCACTATGCTACCGCGCTGCCCCCACTATGCTACCGTGCTGCCCCCACTATGCTACCGCGCTACCCCCACGATGCTACCGTGCTGCCCCCACTATGCTACCGCACTGCCCCCCACTATGCTACCGCGCTGCCCCCACTATGCTACCGTGCTGCCCCCACTATGCTACCGCGCCACCCCCACTATGCTACCGCGCTGCCCCCACTATGCTACCGTGCTGCTCCCACTATGCTACCGTGCTGCTCCCACTATGCTACCGCGCTACCTCCACGATGCTACCGTGCTGCCCCCATTATGCTACCGCGCTGCCCCCCACTATGCTACCGCGCTACCCCCACTATGCTAACACGCTGCCCCCACTATGCTTCCGTGCTGCCCCCACTATGCTACCGCGCTGCCCCCACTATGCTACCGTGCTGCCCCCACTATGCTACCGCGCTGCCCCCACTATGCTACCATGCTGCCCCCACTATGCTACCGCGCTACCCCCACGATGCTACCATGCTGCCCCCACTATGCTACCGCGCTGCCCCCGACTATGCTACCGCACTACCCCCACTATGCTACCGCGCTGCCCCCCACTATGCTACTGTGCTGCCCCCTCTATGCTACCGCGCTGCCCCCACTATGCTACCGTGCTGCCCCCACTATGCTACCGTGCTGCCTCCAGTATGATACCGTGCTGCCTCCACTATGCTACCGTGCTGCCCCCACTATGCTACCGTGCTGCCCCCACTATGCTACCGTGCTGCCCGCACTAAGCTATGTGCTGCCCCCACTATGCTACCGGGCTGCCCCCCACTATGCTGCCGTGCTGCCCCCACTATGCTACCACGCTGGCCCCACTATGCTACCGTGCTGCCCCCACTATGCTACCGTGCTGCCCCCACTATGCTACCGTGCTGCCCCCACTATGCTACCGTGCTGCCCCCACTATGCTACCACGCTGCCCCCACTATGCTACCGTGCTGCCCCCACTATGCTACCGTGCTGCCCCCACTATGCTACCGTGCTGCCCCCACTATGCTACCGTGCTGCACCCACTATGCTACCGTGCTGCCCCCACTATGCTACCGTGCTGCCCCCACTATGCTACCGCGCTGCCCCCACTATGCTACCGTGCTGCCCCCACTATGCTACCGCGCTGCCCCCCACTATGCTACCGCACTACCCCCACTATGCTACCGCGCTGCCCCCCACTATGCTACTGTGCTGCCCCCACTATGCTACCGCGCTGCCCCCACTATGCTACCGTGCTGCCCCCACTATGCTACCGTGCTGCCCCCACTATGCTACCGTGCTGCCCCCACTATGCTACCGCACTACCCCCCACTATGCTACCGTGCTGCCCCCACTATGCTACCACGCTGCCCCCACTATGCTACCGTGCTGCCCCCACTATGCTACCGTGCTGCACCCACTATGCTACCGCGCTGCCCCCACTATGCTACCGCGCTGCCCCCCACTATGCTACCGCACAACCCCCACTATGCTACCGCGCTGCCCCCCACTATGCTACCGCGCTGCCCCCACTATGCTACCGCGCTGCCCCCCACTATGCTACCGCACTACCCCCCACTATGCTACCGTGCTGCCCCCACTATGCTACCACGCTGCCCCCACTATGCTACCGTGCTGCCCCCAATATGCTACCGTGCTGCCCCCACTATGCTACCGTGCTGCCCCCACTATGCTACCGTGCTGCCCCCACTATGCTACCGCGCTGCCCCCCACTATGCTACCGCGCTGCCCCCACTATGCTACCGTGCTGCCCCCACTATGCTACCGTGCTGCCCCCACTATGCTACTGTGCAATCCCCACTATGCTACCGTGCTGCACCAATATGCTACCGTGCTGCCCCCACTATGCTACCGCGCTGCCCCCCACTATGCTACCGTGCTGCCCCCTCTATGCTACCGTGCTGCCCCCACTATGCTACCGTGCTGCCCCCACTATGCTACTGTGCAATCCCCACTATGCTACCGTGCTGCCCCCACTATGCTACCGTGCTGCACCCACAATGCTACCGTGCTGCCTCCACTATTCTACCGCGCTGCCCCCCACTATGCTACCGCACTACCCCCACGATGCTACCGCGCTGCCCCCCACTATGCTACTGTGCTGCCCGCACTATGCTACCGCGCTGCCCCCCACTATGCTACCGTGCTGCCCCCACTATGCTACCGTGCTGCCCCCACTATGCTACCGTGCTGCCCCCACTATGCTACCGCACTACCCCCACTATGCTACCGCGCTGCCCCCCACTATGCTACTGTGCTGCCCCCACTATGCTACCGCGCTGCCCCCACTATGCTACCGTGCTGCCCCCACTATGCTACCGTGCTGCCCCCACTATGCTACCGTGCTGCCCCCACTATGCTACCGTGCTACCCCCCACTATGCTACCGTGCTACCCCCACGATGCTACCGTGCTGCCCCCACTATGCTACCGCGCTGCCCCCACTATGCTACCGCGCTGCCCCCCACTATGCTACTGTGCTGCCCCCACTATGCTACCGCGCTGCCCCCACTATGCTACCGTGCTGCCCCCACTATGCTACCGCGCTGCCCCCACTATGCTACCGCGCTACCCCCACTATGCTACCGCGCTGCCCCCCACTATGCTACCGCACTACCCCCACTATGCTACCGCGCTGCCCCCCACTATGCTACTGTGCTGCCCCCACTATGCTACCGCGCTGCCCCCACTATGCTACTGTGCTGCCCCCACTATGCTACGGCGCTGCCCCCACTAAGCTACCGTGCTGCCCCCACTATGCTACCGTGTTGCCCCCACTATGCTACCGCGCTGCCCCCACTATGCCACCGTGCTGCCCCCACTATGCTACCGTGCTGCCCCCACTAAGCTACCGTGCTGCCCCCACTATGCTACCGCGCTGCCCCCACTATGCTACCGTGCTACCCCCACTATGCTACCGTGCTGCCCTCACTATGCTACCGCGCTGCCCCCACTATGCTACCGCGCTGCCCTCACTATGCTACCGTGCTGCCCCCACTATGCTACCGTGCTGCCCCCACTATGCTACCGTGCTACCCCCGCTATGCTACCACGCTGACCCACTATGCTACCGCGCTGCCCCCCACTATGCTACCGTGCTACCCCCACTATGCTTCGTTGCTGCCCCCACTATGCTACCGTGCTACCCCCACTATGCTACCGTGCTGCCCCCACTATGCTACCGTGCTGCCCTCACTATGCTACCGCGCTGCCCCCACTATGCTACCGTGCTGCCCTCACTATGCTACCGTGCTGCCCCCACTATGCTACCGTGCTGCCCTCACTATGCTACCGCGCTGCCCCCACTATGCTACCGTGCTGCCCCCACTATGCTAGCGTGCTACCCCCACTATGCTACCACGCTGACCCACTCTGCTACCACGCTGACCCCACTATGCTACCGCGCTACCCCCACTATGCTTCCGTGGTGCCCCCACTATGCTACCGCGCTGCCCCTAATATGCTATCGTGCTGCCCCCACTATGCTACTGCGCTGCCCCCCACTATGCTACCGTACTGCCCCCACTATGCTACTGCGCTGCTCCCACTATGCTACCGCGCTGCCCCCCACTATGCTATCGCGCTGCCCCCCACTATGCTACTGCGCTGCCACCACTATGCTACCGTACTGCCCGCACTATGCTACCGTGCTACCCCCACTATGCTACCGTACTGCCCACACTATGCTACCGCGCTGCCCCCCACTATGCTATCGCGCTGCCCCCCACTATGCTACTGCGCTGCCCCCACTATGCTACCGTACTGCCCGCACTATGCTACCGTGCTGCCCCCACTATGCTACCGTGCTACCCCCACTATGCTACCGTACTGCCCCCACTACGCTACCGTGCTGCCCCCACTATGCTACTGCGCTGCCCCCACTGTGCTACCGTGCTGCCCGCACTATGCTACCGCGCTGCCCCCACTATGCTACTGCGCTGCCCCCCACTATGCTACCGTGCTGCCCCCACTATGCTACCGTGCTGCCCCCACTGTGCTACCGTGCTGCCCGCACTATGCTACCGTGCTGCCACCACTATGCTACCGCGCTGCCCCCCACTATGCTACCGTGCTGCCCCCACTATGCTACCGTGCTGCCCCCACTATGCTACTGTGCAACCCCCACTATGCTACCGTGCTGCCCCCACTGTGCTACCACGCTGCCCCCCACTATGCTTCCGTGCTGCCCCCACTATGCTACCCTGCTACCCCCACGATGCTACTGCGCTGCCCCCACTATGCCACCGTGCAGCCCCCACTATGCTACTGTGCTACCCCAACTATGCTACCGTGCTGCCCACACTATGCTACCGTGCTACACCCACTATGCTACCGTGCTGCCCCCACAATGCTACCGTGCTGTCGCCACGATGCTACCGCGCTGCCCCCACTATGCTACCACGCTGCCCCCACGATGCTACCGTGCTACCCCCACTATGCTACCACGCTGCCCCCACTATGCTATCGTGCTACCCCCACTATGCTACCGCGCTGCCCCTACTATGCTACCGCGCTGCCCCCACTCTGCTACCGTGCTACCCCCACTATGCTACCGTACTGCCCCCACTATGCTACTGTGCTGCCCCAACTTTGCTACCGTGCTGCCCCCACTATGCTACCGCGCTGCCCCCCACTATGCTACCGCGCTGCCCCCACTATGCTACCGTACTGCCCGCACTATGCTACCGTGCTACCCCCACTATGCTACCGTACTGCCCCCACTATGCTACCGCGCTGCCCCCCACTATGCTATCGCGCTGCCCCCCACTATGCTACTGCGCTGCCCCAACTATGCTACTGTGCTGCCCCCACTATGCTACCGTGCTACACCCACTATGCTACCGTACTGCCCGCACTATGCTACCGTGCTGCCCCCAATATGCTACCGTGCTACCCCCACTATGCTACCGTACTGCCCCCACTACGCTACCGTGCTGCCCCCACTATGCTACTGCGCTGCCCCCACTGTGCTACCGTGCTGCCCGCACTATGCTACCGCGCTGCCCCCACTATGCTACTGCGCTGCCCCCACTATGCTACCGTGCTGCCCCCACTATGCTACCGCGCTGCCCCCCACTATGCTACTGCGCTGCCCCCACTATGCTACCGTGCTGCCCCCACTATGCTACCGTGCTGCCCCCACTATGCTACCGTCCTGCCCCCACTATGCTACTGTGCAACCCCCACTATGCTACCGTGCTGCCCCCACTGTGCTACCACGCTGCCCCCCACTATGCTTCCGTGCTGCCCCCACTATGCTACCCTGCTACCCCCACGATGCTACTGCGCTGCCCCCACTATGCCACCGTGCAGCCCGCACTATGCTACTGTGCTACCCCAACTATGCTACCGTGCTGCCCACACTATGCTACCGTGCTACACCCACTATGCTACCGTGCTGCCCCCACAATGCTACCGTGCTGTCGCCACGATGCTACCGCGCTGCCCCCACTATGCTACCACGCTGCCCCCACGATGCTACCGTGCTACCCCCACTATGCTACCACGCTGCCCCCACGATGCTACCGCGCTGCCCCCACTCTGCTACCGTGCTACCCCCACTATGCTACCGCGCTGCCCCTACTATGCTACCGCGCTGCCCCCACTCTGCTACCGTGCTACCCCCACTATGCTACCGTACTGCCCCCACTATGATACTGTGCTGCCCCAACTTTGCTACCGTGCTGCCCCCACTATGCTACCGCGCTGCCCCCACTATGCTACCGTGCTGCCCCCACTATGCCACCGTGCTGCCCACACTATGCTACCGCGCTGCCCCCCACTATGCTACCGTGCTGCCCCCACTATGCTACCGCGCTGCCCCCACTAAGCTACCGTGCTGCCCCCACTATGCTACCGTGCTGCCCCCCACTATGCGACAGCGCTGCCCCCCACTATGCGACTGCGCTGCCCCCACTATGCTACCGCGCTGCCCCCACTAAGCTACCGTGCTGCCCCCACTATGCTACTGTGCTGCCCCCACTATGCTACCGCGCTTCCCCACACTATGCTAATGTGCTGCCCCCACTATGCTACCGCGCTGCCCCCACTAAGCTACCGTGCTGCCCCTACTATGCTACTGTGCTGCCCCCACTATGCTACCGCGCTGCCCCCACTATGCTACTGTGCTGCCCCCCACTATGCGACTGCGCTGCCCCCACTAAGCTACCGTGCTGCCCCCACTATGCTACTGTGCTGCCCCCACTATGCTACCGCGCTTCCCCACACTATGCTAATGTGCTGCCCCCACTATGCTACCGCGCTGCCCCCACTAAGCTACCGTGCTGCCCCCACTATGCTACTGTGCTGCCCCCACTATGCTACCGCGCTGCCCCCACTATGCTACTGTGCTGCCCCCCACTATGCGACTGCGCTGCCCCCACTCTGCTACCGTGCTGCCCCCACTATGCTACCGTGCTGACCCGACTGTGCTACCGTGCTGCCCGCACTAAGCTACCGTGCTGCCCTCACTATGCGACCGCGCTGCCCCCACTATGCTACCGTGCTGCCCCCACTATGCTACCGTGCTACCCCCACTATGCTACCACGCTGACCCACTGTGCTACCGCGCTGCCCCCCACTATGCTACCGTGCTACCCCCACTATGCTTCGTTGCTGCCCCCACTATGCTACCGTGCTACCCCCACTATGCTACCACGCTGACCCACTATGCTACTACGCTGCCCCCACTATGCTACCGCGCTACCCCCACTATGCTTCCGTGGTGCCCCCACTATGCTACCGCGCTGCCCCTACTATGCTACTGCGCTGCCCCCACTATGCTACCGTGCTGCCCCCACTACGCTACCGTACTGCCCCCACTATGCTACTGCGCTGCTCCCACTATGCTACCGCGCTGCCCCCACTATGCTACCGCGCTGCCCCCCACTATGCTATCGCGCTGCCCCCCACTATGCTAATGCGCTGCCCCCACTATGCTACCGTACTGCCCGCACTATGCTACCGTGCTACCCCCACTATGCTACCGTACTGCCCCCACTATGCTACCGTGCTACCCCCACTATGCTACCGTACTGCCCCCACTACGCTACCGTGCTGCCCCCACTATGCTACTGCGCTGCCCCCACAGTGCTACCGTGCTGCCCGCACTATGCTACCGCGCTGCCCCCACTATGCTACCGTGCTGCCCCCAGTATGCTACTGTGCAACCCCCACTATGCTACCGTGCTGCCCCCACTGTGCTACCGCGCTGCCCCCCACTATGCTTCCGTGCTGCCCCCACTATGCTACCCTGCTACCCCCACGATGCTACTGCGCTGCCCCCACTATGCCACCGTGCAGCCCCCACTATGCTACTGTGCTACCCCAACTATGCTACCGTGCTGCCCACACTATGTTACCGTGCTACACCCACTATGCTACCGTCCTGCCCCCACAATGCTACCGTGCTGTCGCCACGATGCTACCGCGCTGCCCCCACTATGCAACCACGCTGCCCCCACGATGCTACCGTGCTACCCCCACTATGCTACCACGCTGCCCCCACTATGCTACCGTGCTACCCCCACTATGCTACCGTACTGCCCCCACTATGCTACTGTGCTGCCCCAACTTTGCTACCGTGCTGCCCCCACTATGCTACCGCGCTGCCCCCCACTATGCTACCGCGCTGCCCCCACTATGCTACCGTGCTGCCCCCACTATGCCACCGTGCTGCCCCCACTATGCTACCGCGCTGCCCCCCACTATGGTACCGTGCTGCCCCGCACTATGCTACCGTGCTACCCCCACTATGCTACCGCGCTGCCCCCCACTATGCTACCGTGCTGCCCCCACTATGCTACCGCGCTGCCCCCACTATGCTACCGCGCTGCCCCCACTACGCTACCGTGCTGCCCCCACTATGCTACCGTGCTGTCCCCATGATGCTAACGTTCAGTCCCCACGATGCTACCGTGCTGCACCCACTATGCTACCACGCTGCCCCCACTATGCTACCGTGCTACCCCCACTATGCTACCGTGCTACCCCCACTATGCTACCACGCTGACCCACTATGCTACCACGCTGCCCCCACTATGCTACCGCGCTACCCCCACTATTCTTCCGTGGTGCCCCCACTATGCTACCGCGCTGCCCCTACTATGCTACTACGCTGCCCCCACTATGCTACCGTGCTTCCCCACTACGCTACCGTACTGCCCCCACTATGCTACTGCGCTGCTGCCACTATGCTACCGCGCTGCCCCCACTATGCTACCGCGCTGCCCCCCACTATGCTATCGCGCTGCCCCCCACTATGCTACTGCGCTGCCCCCACTATGCTACCGTACTGCCCGCACTATGCTACCGTGCTACCCCCACTATGCTACCGTACTGCCCCCACTATGCTACCGTGCTACCCCCACTATGCTACCGTACTGCCCCCACTACGCTACCGTGCTGCCCCCACTATGCTACTGCGCTGCCCCCACTGTGCTACCGTGCTGCCCGCACTATGCTACCGCGCTACCCCCCACTATGCTACCGTGCTGCCCCCACTATGCTACTGCGCTGCCCCCACTGTGCTACTGCGCTGCCCCCACTATGCTACTGCGCTGCCCCCACTGTGCTACCGCGCTGCCCCCACTATGCTACCGCGCTACCCCCCACTATGCTACTGCGCTGCCCCCACTGTGCTACCGCGCTGCCCCCACTATGCTACCGCGCTACCCCACTATGCTACTGCGCTGCCCCCACTATGCTACCTTGCTGCCCCCACTATGCTACCGCGCTGCCCCCCACTATGCTACCGTGCTGCCCCCACTATGCTACCGTGCTGCCCCCACTATGCTACTGTGCAACCCCCACTATGCTACCGTGCTGCCCCCACTGTGCTACCGCGCTGCCCCCCACTATGCTTCCGTGCTGCCCCCACTATGCTACCCTGCTACCCCCACGATGCTACTGCGCTGCCCCCACTATGCTACCGCGCTGCCCCCCACTATGCTTCCGTGCAGCCCCCACTATGCTACTGTGCTACCCCAACTATGCTACCGTGCTGCCCACACTATGCTACCGTGCTACACCCACTATGCTACCGTGCTGCCCCCACAATGCTACCGTGCTACCCCCACTATGCTACTGCGCTGCCCCACTATGCTACCGTGCTACCCCCACTATGCTACTGTGCTGCCCCCACTATGCTACCGTGCTGCCCCCACTATGCTACCGCGCTGCCCCCACTATGCTACCGTGCTGTCGCCACGATGCTACCGCGCTGCCCACACTATGCTACCGTGCTGTCCCCACGATGCTACCGCGCTGCCCCCACTATGCTACCACGCTGCCCCCACTATGCTACCGTGCTACCCCCACTGTGCTACCACGCTGCCCCCACTATGCTACCGTGCTACCCCCACTATGCTACCGCGCTGCCCCTACTATGCTACCGCGCTGCCCCCACTCTGCTACCGTGCTACCCCCACTATGCCACCGTGCTGCCCCAACTTTGCTACCGTGCTGCCCCCACTATGCTACCGCGCTGCCCCCCACTATGCTACCGTGCTGCCCCCACTATGCCACCGTGCTGCCCCCACTATGCTACCGCGCTGCCCCCCACTATGCTACCGTGCTGCCCCGCACTATGCTACCGCGCTACCCCCACTATGCTACCGCGCTACCCCCACTATGCTACCGCGCTGCCCCCACTATGCTACCGCGCTGCCCCCACTATGCTACCGCGCTGCCCCCACTATGCTACCGTGCTGTCCCCATGATGCTAACGTTCTGTCCCCACGATGCTACCGTGCTGTCGCCACGATGCTCCCGTGCTGCCCCCACTATGCTACCGCACTGCCCCCACTATGCTACCATCGCTGCCCCCCACTATGCTACCGCGCTACCCCCACTATGCTACCGCGCTGCCCCCACTATGCTACCGTGCTGCCCCCACTATGCTACCATCGCTGCCCCCCACTATGCTACCGCGCTACCCCCACTATGCTACCGCGCTACCCCCACTATGCTACCGCGCTGCCCCCACTATGCTACCGTGCTGCTCCCACTATGCTACCGCGCTACCTCCACGATACTACCGTGCTGCCCCCACTATGCTACCGCGCTGCCCCCCCACTATGCTACCGCGCTACCCCCACTATGCTACCGCGCTGCCCCCACTATGCTACCGTGCTGCCCCCACTATGCTACCGTGCTACCCCACTATGCTACCGTGCTACCCCACTATGCTACCGCGCTGCCCCCACTATGCTACCGTGCTGTCGCCACGATGCTACCGTGCTACCCCACTATGCTACTGCGCTGCCCCCACTATGCTACCGTGCTACCCCACTATGCTATCGCGCTGCCCCCACTATGCTACCGTGCTGCCCCCACTATGCTACCGCGCTGTCCGCACTATGCTACCGCGCTGCCCCCACTATGCTATCGCGCTGCCCCCACTATGCTATCGCGCTGCCCCCACTATGCTACCGTACTGCCCCCACTATGCTACCGCGCTGCCCCCACTATGCTACCGCGCTGCCCCCACTATGCTACCGCGCTGCCCCCACTATGCTACCGCGCTGCCCCCCACTATGCTACCGTGCTGCCCCCACGATGCTACCGCGCTGCCCCCACTATGCTACCGTGCTGCCCCCACTATGCTACCGCGCTGCCCCCACTATGCTACCGCGCTGCCCCCACTATGCTACCGTGCTGCCCCCACTATGCTACCGCGCTGCCCCCACTATGCTACCGTGCTGCCCCCACTATGCTACCGCGCTGCCCCCACTATGCTACCGCGCTGCCCCCGCTATGCTACCGCGCTACCCCCACTATGCTACCGTGCTGCCCCCACTATGCTACCGCGCTGCCCCCACTATGCTACCGCGCTGCCCCTACTATGCTACCGTGCTACCCCCCACTATGCTACCGCGCTGCCCCCACTATGCTACCGCGCTACCCCCACTATGCTACCGTGCTGCCCACACTATGCTACCGTGCTACCCCCCACTATGCTACCGCGCTGCCCCCACGATGCTACCGTGCTGCCCCCACTATGCTACCGTGCTGCCCCCACTATGCTACCGCGCTGCCCCCACTATGCTACCGCGCTGCCCCCACGATGCTACCGCGCTGCCCCCACTATGCTACCGCGCTGCCCCCACTATGCTACCGCGCTACCTCCACGATGCTACCGTGCTGCCCCCACTATGCTACCACGCTGCCCCCCACTATGCTACCGTGCTACCCCCACTATGCTACCGAGCTGCCCCCCACTATGCTACCGCGCTGCCCCCACTATGCTACCGTGCTGCCCCCACTATGCTACCGCGCTGCCCCCACTATGCTACCGTGCTGCCCCCACTATGCTACCGTGCTGCCCCCACTATGCTACCGTGCTACCACCACTATGCTACCGTGCTGCCCCCACTATGCTACCGTGCTACCACCACTATGCTACCGTGCTGCCCCCACTATGCTACCGTGCTGCCCCCACTATGCTACCGTGCTACCACCACTATGCTTCGGTGCTGCCCCCACTATGCTATCGCGCTGCCCCCACTGCTACCGCGCTACCCCCACTATGATACCGCGCTACCCCCACTATGCTACCGTGCTGCCCACACTATGGAACCGTGCTAGCCCCGCAATGCTACCGCGCTACCCCCACTATGCTACCGTGCTGCCCCCACTATGCTACCGCGCTGCCCCCCACTATGCTACCGTGCTGCCCCCACTATGCTACCGTGCTGCCCCCCACTATGCTACCGTGCTGCCCCCACTATGCTACCGCGCTGCTCGCACTATGCTACCGCGCTACCCCCACTATGCTACCGTGCTGCCCCCACTATGCTACCGTGCTGCCCCGCACTATGCTACCGCGCTACCCCCACTATGCTACCGCGCTACCCCCACTATGCTACCGCGCTGCCCCCACTATGCTACCGCGCTGCCCCCACTATGCTACCGCGCTGCCCCCACTATGCTACCGCGCTGCCCCCACTATGCTACCGTGCTGTCCCCATGATGCTACCGCGCTGCCCCCCACTATGCTACCGTGCTGTCGCCACGATGCTCCCGTGCTGCCCCCCACTATGCTACCATCGCTGCCCCCCACTATGCTACCGCGCTACCCCCACTATGCTACCGCGCTGCCCCCACTATGCTACCGTGCTGCCCCCACTATGCTACCATCGCTGCCCCCCACTATGCTACCGCGCTACCCCCACTATGCTACCGCGCTACCCCCACTATGCTACCGCGCTGCCCCCATTATGCTACCGTGCTGCTCCCACTATGCTACCGCGCTACCTCCACGATACTACCGTGCTGCCCCCACTATGCTACCGCGCTGCCCCCCCACTATGCTACCGCGCTACCCCCACTATGCTACCGTGCTGCCCCCACTATGCTACCGTGCTACCCCACTATGCTACCGTGCTACCCCACTATGCTACCGCGCTGCCCCCACTATGCTACCGTGCTGTCGCCACGATGCTACCGTGCTACCCCACTATGCTACTGCGCTGCCCCCACTATGCTACCGTGCTACCCCACTATGCTATCGCGCTGCCCCCACTATGCTACCGTGCTGCCCCCACTACGCTACCGCGCTGTCCGCACTATGCTACCGCGCTGCCCCCACTATGCTATCGCGCTGCCCCCACTATGCTATCGCGCTGCCCCCACTATGCTACCGTGCTGCCCCCACTATGCTACCGTACTGCCCCCACTATGCTACCGCGCTGCCCCCACTATGCTACCGCGCTGCCCCCACTATGCTACCGTGTTGCCCCCACTATGCTACCGCGCTGCCCCCACTATGCCACCGTGCTGCCCCCACTATGCTACCGTGCTGCCCCCACTAAGCTACCGTGCTGCCCCCACTATGCTACCGCGCTGCCCCCACTATGCTACCGTGCTACCCCCACTATGCTACCGTGCTGCCCTCACTATGCTACCGCGCTGCCCCCACTATGCTACCGCGCTGCCCTCACTATGCTACCGTGCTGCCCCCACTATGCTACCGTGCTGCCCCCACTATGCTACCGTGCTACCCCCGCTATGCTACCACGCTGACCCACTATGCTACCGCGCTGCCCCCCACTATGCTACCGTGCTACCCCCACTATGCTTCGTTGCTGCCCCCACTATGCTACCGTGCTACCCCCACTATGCTACCGTGCTGCCCCCACTATGCTACCGTGCTGCCCTCACTATGCTACCGCGCTGCCCCCACTATGCTACCGTGCTGCCCTCACTATGCTACCGTGCTGCCCCCACTATGCTACCGTGCTGCCCTCACTATGCTACCGCGCTGCCCCCACTATGCTACCGTGCTGCCCCCACTATGCTAGCGTGCTACCCCCACTATGCTACCACGCTGACCCACTCTGCTACCACGCTGACCCCACTATGCTACCGCGCTACCCCCACTATGCTTCCGTGGTGCCCCCACTATGCTACCGCGCTGCCCCTAATATGCTATCGTGCTGCCCCCACTATGCTACTGCGCTGCCCCCCACTATGCTACCGTACTGCCCCCACTATGCTACTGCGCTGCTCCCACTATGCTACCGCGCTGCCCCCCACTATGCTATCGCGCTGCCCCCCACTATGCTACTGCGCTGCCCCCACTATGCTACCGTACTGCCCGCACTATGCTACCGTGCTACCCCCACTATGCTACCGTACTGCCCACACTATGCTACCGCGCTGCCCCCCACTATGCTATCGCGCTGCCCCCCACTATGCTACTGCGCTGCCCCCACTATGCTACCGTACTGCCCGCACTATGCTACCGTGCTGCCCCCACTATGCTACCGTGCTACCCCCACTATGCTACCGTACTGCCCCCACTACGCTACCGTGCTGCCCCCACTATGCTACTGCGCTGCCCCCACTGTGCTACCGTGCTGCCCGCACTATGCTACCGCGCTGCCCCCACTATGCTACTGCGCTGCCCCCCACTATGCTACCGTGCTGCCCCCACTATGCTACCGTGCTGCCCCCACTGTGCTACCGTGCTGCCCGCACTATGCTACCGTGCTGCCACCACTATGCTACCGCGCTGCCCCCCACTATGCTACCGTGCTGCCCCCACTATGCTACCGTGCTGCCCCCACTATGCTACTGTGCAACCCCCACTATGCTACCGTGCTGCCCCCACTGTGCTACCACGCTGCCCCCCACTATGCTTCCGTGCTGCCCCCACTATGCTACCCTGCTACCCCCACGATGCTACTGCGCTGCCCCCACTATGCCACCGTGCAGCCCCCACTATGCTACTGTGCTACCCCAACTATGCTACCGTGCTGCCCACACTATGCTACCGTGCTACACCCACTATGCTACCGTGCTGCCCCCACAATGCTACCGTGCTGTCGCCACGATGCTACCGCGCTGCCCCCACTATGCTACCACGCTGCCCCCACGATGCTACCGTGCTACCCCCACTATGCTACCACGCTGCCCCCACTATGCTACCGTGCTACCCCCACTATGCTACCGCGCTGCCCCTACTATGCTACCGCGCTGCCCCCACTCTGCTACCGTGCTACCCCCACTATGCTACCGTACTGCCCCCACTATGCTACTGTGCTGCCCCAACTTTGCTACCGTGCTGCCCCCACTATGCTACCGCGCTGCCCCCCACTATGCTACCGCGCTGCCCCCACTATGCTACCGTACTGCCCGCACTATGCTACCGTGCTACCCCCACTATGCTACCGTACTGCCCCCACTATGCTACCGCGCTGCCCCCCACTATGCTATCGCGCTGCCCCCCACTATGCTACTGCGCTGCCCCAACTATGCTACTGTGCTGCCCCCACTATGCTACCGTGCTACACCCACTATGCTACCGTACTGCCCGCACTATGCTACCGTGCTGCCCCCACTATGCTACCGTGCTACCCCCACTATGCTACCGTACTGCCCCCACTACGCTACCGTGCTGCCCCCACTATGCTACTGCGCTGCCCCCACTGTGCTACCGTGCTGCCCGCACTATGCTACCGCGCTGCCCCCACTATGCTACTGCGCTGCCCCCACTATGCTACCGTGCTGCCCCCACTATGCTACCGCGCTGCCCCCCACTATGCTACTGCGCTGCCCCCACTATGCTACCGTGCTGCCCCCACTATGCTACCGTGCTGCCCCCACTATGCTACCGTGCTGCCCCCACTATGCTACTGTGCAACCCCCACTATGCTACCGTGCTGCCCCCACTGTGCTACCACGCTGCCCCCCACTATGCTTCCGTGCTGCCCCCACTATGCTACCCTGCTACCCCCACGATGCTACTGCGCTGCCCCCACTATGCCACCGTGCAGCCCGCACTATGCTACTGTGCTACCCCAACTATGCTACCGTGCTGCCCACACTATGCTACCGTGCTACACCCACTATGCTACCGTGCTGCCCCCACAATGCTACCGTGCTGTCGCCACGATGCTACCGCGCTGCCCCCACTATGCTACCACGCTGCCCCCACGATGCTACCGTGCTACCCCCACTATGCTACCACGCTGCCCCCACGATGCTACCGCGCTGCCCCCACTCTGCTACCGTGCTACCCCCACTATGCTACCGCGCTGCCCCTACTATGCTACCGCGCTGCCCCCACTCTGCAACCGTGCTACCCCCACTATGCTACCGTACTGCCCCCACTATGATACTGTGCTGCCCCAACTTTGCTACCGTGCTGCCCCCACTATGCTACCGCGCTGCCCCCACTATGCTACCGTGCTGCCCCCACTATGCCACCGTGCTGCCCACACTATGCTACCGCGCTGCCCCCCACTATGCTACCGTGCTGCCCCCACTATGCTACCGCGCTGCCCCCACTAAGCTACCGTGCTGCCCCCACTATGCTACCGTGCTGCCCCCCACTATGCGACAGCGCTGCCCCCCACTATGCGACTGCGCTGCCCCCACTATGCTACCGCGCTGCCCCCACTAAGCTACCGTGCTGCCCCCACTATGCTACTGTGCTGCCCCCACTATGCTACCGCGCTTCCCCACACTATGCTAATGTGCTGCCCCCACTATGCTACCGCGCTGCCCCCACTAAGCTACCGTGCTGCCCCTACTATGCTACTGTGCTGCCCCCACTATGCTACCGCGCTGCCCCCACTATGCTACTGTGCTGCCCCCCACTATGCGACTGCGCTGCCCCCACTAAGCTACCGTGCTGCCCCCACTATGCTACTGTGCTGCCCCCACTATGCTACCGCGCTTCCCCACACTATGCTAATGTGCTGCCCCCACTATGCTACCGCGCTGCCCCCACTAAGCTACCGTGCTGCCCCCACTATGCTACTGTGCTGCCCCCACTATGCTACCGCGCTGCCCCCACTATGCTACTGTGCTGCCCCCCACTATGCGACTGCGCTGCCCCCACTCTGCTACCGTGCTGCCCCCACTATGCTACCGTGCTGCCCCGACTGTGCTACCGTGCTGCCCGCACTAAGCTACCGTGCTGCCCTCACTATGCGACCGCGCTGCCCCCACTATGCTACCGTGCTGCCCCCACTATGCTACCGTGCTACCCCCACTATGCTACCACGCTGACCCACTGTGCTACCGCGCTGCCCCCCACTATGCTACCGTGCTACCCCCACTATGCTTCGTTGCTGCCCCCACTATGCTACCGTGCTACCCCCACTATGCTACCACGCTGACCCACTATGCTACTACGCTGCCCCCACTATGCTACCGCGCTACCCCCACTATGCTTCCGTGGTGCCCCCACTATGCTACCGCGCTGCCCCTACTATGCTACTGCGCTGCCCCCACTATGCTACCGTGCTGCCCCCACTACGCTACCGTACTGCCCCCACTATTCTACTGCGCTGCTCCCACTATGCTACCGCGCTGCCCCCACTATGCTACCGCGCTGCCCCCCACTATGCTATCGCGCTGCCCCCCACTATGCTACTGCGCTGCCCCCACTATGCTACCGTACTGCCCGCACTATGCTACCGTGCTACCCCCACTATGCTACCGTACTGCCCCCACTATGCTACCGTGCTACCCCCACTATGCTACCGTACTGCCCCCACTACGCTACCGTGCTGCCCCCACTATGCTACTGCGCTGCCCCCACAGTGCTACCGTGCTGCCCGCACTATGCTACCGCGCTGCCCCCACTATGCTACCGTGCTGCCCCCAGTATGCTACTGTGCAACCCCCACTATGCTACCGTGCTGCCCCCACTGTGCTACCGCGCTGCCCCCCACTATGCTTCCGTGCTGCCCCCACTATGCTACCCTGCTACCCCCACGATGCTACTGCGCTGCCCCCACTATGCCACCGTGCAGCCCCCACTATGCTACTGTGCTACCCCAACTATGCTACCGTGCTGCCCACACTATGTTACCGTGCTACACCCACTATGCTACCGTCCTGCCCCCACAATGCTACCGTGCTGTCGCCACGATGCTACCGCGCTGCCCCCACTATGCAACCACGCTGCCCCCACGATGCTACCGTGCTACCCCCACTATGCTACCACGCTGCCCCCACTATGCTACCGTGCTACCCCCACTATGCTACCGTACTGCCCCCACTATGCTACTGTGCTGCCCCAACTTTGCTACCGTGCTGCCCCCACTATGCTACCGCGCTGCCCCCCACTATGCTACCGCGCTGCCCCCACTATGCTACCGTGCTGCCCCCACTATGCCACCGTGCTGCCCCCACTATGCTACCGCGCTGCCCCCCACTATGGTACCGTGCTGCCCCGCACTATGCTACCGTGCTACCCCCACTATGCTACCGCGCTGCCCCCCACTATGCTACCGTGCTGCCCCCACTATGCTACCGCGCTGCCCCCACTATGCTACCGCGCTGCCCCCACTACGCTACCGTGCTGCCCCCACTATGCTACCGTGCTGTCCCCATGATGCTAACGTTCAGTCCCCACGATGCTACCGTGCTGCACCCACTATGCTACCACGCTGCCCCCACTATGCTACCGTGCTACCCCCACTATGCTTCGGTGCTGCCCCCACTATGCTACCGTGCTACCCCCACTATGCTACCACGCTGACCCACTATGCTACCGCGCTGCCCCCCACTATGCTACCGTGCTACCCCCACTATGCTTGGTGCTGCCCCCACTATGCTACCGTGCTACCCCCACTATGCTACCACGCTGACCCACTATGCTACCACGCTGCCCCCACTATGCTACCGCGCTACCCCCACTATTCTTCCGTGGTGCCCCCACTATGCTACCGCGCTGCCCCTACTATGCTACTACGCTGCCCCCACTATGCTACCGTGCTTCCCCACTACGCTACCGTACTGCCCCCACTATGCTACTGCGCTGCTGCCACTATGCTACCGCGCTGCCCCCACTATGCTACCGCGCTGCCCCCCACTATGCTATCGCGCTGCCCCCCACTATGCTACTGCGCTGCCCCCACTATGCTACCGTACTGCCCGCACTATGCTACCGTGCTACCCCCACTATGCTACCGTGCTACCCCCACTATGCTACCGTACTGCCCCCACTACGCTACCGTGCTGCCCCCACTATGCTACTGCGCTGCCCCCACTGTGCTACCGTGCTGCCCGCACTATGCTACCGCGCTACCCCCCCACTATGCTACCGTGCTGCCCCCACTATGCTACTGCGCTGCCCCCACTGTGCTACTGCGCTGCCCCCACTATGCTACCGCGCTACCCCCCACTATGCTACTGCGCTGCCCCCACTGTGCTACCGCGCTGCCCCCACTATGCTACCGCGCTACCCCACTATGCTACTGCGCTGCCCCCACTATGCTACCTTGCTGCCCCCACTATGCTACCGCGCTGCCCCCCACTATGCTACCGTGCTGCCCCCACTATGCTACCGTGCTGCCCCCACTATGCTACTGTGCAACCCCCACTATGCTACCGTGCTGCCCCCACTGTGCTACCGCGCTGCCCCCCACTATGCTTCCGTGCTGCCCCCACTATGCTACCCTGCTACCCCCACGATGCTACTGCGCTGCCCCCACTATGCTACCGCGCTGCCCCCCACTATGCTTCCGTGCAGCCCCCACTATGCTACTGTGCTACCCCAACTATGCTACCGTGCTGCCCACACTATGCTACCGTGCTACACCCACTATGCTACCGTGCTGCCCCCACAATGCTACCGTGCTACCCCCACTATGCTACTGCGCTGCCCCACTATGCTACCGTGCTACCCCCACTATGCTACCGTGCTGCCCCCACTATGCTACCGTGCTGCCCCCACTATGCTACCGCGCTGCCCCCACTATGCTACCGTGCTGTCGCCACGATGCTACCGCGCTGCCCACACTATGCTACCGTGCTGTCCCCACGATGCTACCGCGCTGCCCCCACTATGCTACCACGCTGCCCCCACTATGCTACCGTGCTACCCCCACTGTGCTACCACGCTGCCCCCACTATGCTACCGTGCTACCCCCACTATGCTACCGCGCTGCCCCTACTATGCTACCGCGCTGCCCCCACTCTGCTACCGTGCTACCCCCACTATGCCACCGTGCTGCCCCAACTTTGCTACCGTGCTGCCCCCACTATGCTACCGCGCTGCCCCCCACTATGCTGCCGTGCTGCCCCCACTATGCCACCGTGCTGCCCCCACTATGCTACCGCGCTGCCCCCCACTATGCTACCGTGCTGCCCCGCACTATGCTACCGCGCTACCCCCACTATGCTACCGCGCTACCCCCACTATGCTACCGCGCTGCCCCCACTATGCTACCGCGCTGCCCCCACTATGCTACCGCGCTGCCCCCACTATGCTACCGTGCTGTCCCCATGATGCTAACGTTCTGTCCCCACGATGCTACCGTGCTGTCGCCACGATGCTCCCGTGCTGCCCCCACTATGCTACCGCACTGCCCCCACTATGCTACCATCGCTGCCCCCCACTATGCTACCGCGCT
This sequence comes from Scyliorhinus torazame, assembly GCF_047496885.1. Taxonomy (NCBI): domain Eukaryota; kingdom Metazoa; phylum Chordata; class Chondrichthyes; order Carcharhiniformes; family Scyliorhinidae; genus Scyliorhinus; species Scyliorhinus torazame. Next base: position 180,835,894 of record NC_092711.1, on the reverse strand, counting down.
ACCCCCACTATGCTACCGCGCTGCCCCCACTATGCTACCGTGCTGCCCCCACTATGCTACCATCGCTGCCCCCCACTATGCTACCGCGCTACCCCCACTATGCTACCGCGCTACCCCCACTATGCTACCGCGCTGCCCCCACTATGCTACCGTGCTGCTCCCACTATGCTACCGCGCTACCTCCACGATACTACCGTGCTGCCCCCACTATGCTACCGCGCTGCCCCCCCACTATGCTACCGCGCTACCCCCACTATGCTACCGCGCTGCCCCCACTATGCTACCGTGCTGCCCCCACTATGCTACCGTGCTACCCCACTATGCTACCGTGCTACCCCACTATGCTACCGCGCTGCCCCCACTATGCTACCGTGCTGTCGCCACGATGCTACCGTGCTACCCCACTATGCTACTGCGCTGCCCCCACTATGCTACCGTGCTACCCCACTATGCTATCGCGCTGCCCCCACTATGCTACCGTGCTGCCCCCACTATGCTACCGCGCTGTCCGCACTATGCTACCGCGCTGCCCCCACTATGCTATCGCGCTGCCCCCACTATGCTATCGCGCTGCCCCCACTATGCTACCGTACTGCCCCCACTATGCTACCGCGCTGCCCCCACTATGCTACCGCGCTGCCCCCACTATGCTACCGCGCTGCCCCCACTATGCTACCGCGCTGACCCCCACTATGCTACCGTGCTGCCCCCACGATGCTACCGCGCTACCCCCACTATGCTACCGTGCTGCCCCCACTATGCTACCGCGCTGCCCCCACTATGCTACCGCGCTGCCCCCACTATGCTACCGTGCTGCCCCCACTATGCTACCGCGCTCCCCCCACTATGCTACCGTGCTGCCCCCACTATGCTACCGCGCTGCCCCCACTATGCTACCGCGCTGCCCCCGCTATGCTACCGCGCTACCCCCACTATGCTACCGTGCTGCCCCCACTATGCTACCGCGCTGCCCCCACTATGCTACCGCGCTGCCCCTACTATGCTACCGTGCTACCCCCCACTATGCTACCGCGCTGCCCCCACTATGCTACCGCGCTACCCCCACTATGCTACCGTGCTGCCCCCACTATGCTACCGTGCTACCCCCCACTATGCTACCGCGCTGCCCCCACTATGCTACCGTGCTACCCCCCACTATGCTACCGCGCTGCCCCCACTATACTACCGCGCTGCCCCCACGATGCTACCGTGCTGCCCCCACTATGCTACCGTGCTGCCCCCACTATGCTACCGCGCTGCCCCCACTATGCTACCGCGCTGCCCCCACGATGCTACCGCGCTGCCCCCACTATGCTACCGCGCTGCCCCCACTATGCTACCGCGCTACCTCCACGATGCTACCGTGCTGCCCCCACTATGCTACCACGCTGCCCCCCACTATGCTACCGTGCTACCCCCACTATGCTACCGAGCTGCCCCCCACTATGCTACCGCGCTGCCCCCACTATGCTACCGTGCTGCCCCCACTATGCTACCGCGCTGCCCCCACTATGCTACCGTGCTGCCCCCACTATGCTACCGTGCTGCCCCCACTATGCTACCGTGCTACCACCACTATGCTACCGTGCTGCCCCCACTATGCTACCGTGCAACCACCACTATGCTACCGTGCTGCCCCCACTATGCTACCGTGCTGCCCCCACTATGCTACCGTGCTACCACCACTATGCTTCGGTGCTGCCCCCACTATGCTATCGCGCTGCCCCCACTGCTACCGCGCTACCCCCACTATGATACCGCGCTACCCCCACTATGCTACCGTGCTGCCCACACTATGGAAACGTGCTAGCCCCGCAATGCTACCGCGCTACCCCCACTATGCTACCGTGCTGCCCCCACTATGCTACCGCGCTGCCCCCCACTATGCTACCGTGCTGCCCCCACTATGCTACCGTGCTGCCCCCCACTATGCTACCGTGCTGCCCCCACTATGCTACCGCGCTGCTCGCACTATGCTACCGCGCTACCCCCACTATGCTACCGTGCTGCCCCCACTATGCTACCGTGCTGCCCCGCACTATGCTACCGCGCTACCCCCACTATGCTACCGCGCTACCCCCACTATGCTACCGCGCTGCCCCCACTATGCTACCGCGCTGCCCCCACTATGCTACCGCGCTGCCCCCACAATGCTACCGCGCTGCCCCCACGATGCTACCGTGCTGTCGCCACGATGCTCCCGTGCTGCCCCCCACTATGCTACCATCGCTGCCCCCCACTATGCTACCGCGCTACCCCCACTATGCTACCGCGCTGCCCCCACTATGCTACCGTGCTGCCCCCACTATGCTACCATCGCTGCCCCCCACTATGCTACCGCGCTACCCCCACTATGCTACCGCGCTACCCCCACTATGCTACCGCGCTGCCCCCACTATGCTACCGTGCTGCTCCCACTATGCTACCGCGCTACCTCCACGATACTACCGTGCTGCCCCCACTATGCTACCGCGCTGCCCCCCCACTATGCTACCGCGCTACCCCCACTATGCTACCGTGCTGCCCCCACTATGCTACCGTGCTACCCCACTATGCTACCGTGCTACCCCACTATGCTACCGCGCTGCCCCCACTATGCTACCGTGCTGTCGCCACGATGCTACCGTGCTACCCCACTATGCTCCTGCGCTGCCCCCACTATGCTACCGTGCTACCCCACTATGCTATCGCGCTGCCCCCACTATGCTACCGTGCTGCCCCCACTACGCTACCGCGCTGTCCGCACTATGCTACCGCGCTGCCCCCACTATGCTATCGCGCTGCCCCCACGATGCTATCGCGCTGCCCCCACTATGCTACCGTACTGCCCCCACTATGCTACCGTACTGCCCCCACTATGCTACCGCGCTGCCCCCACTATGCTACCGCGCTGCCCCCACTATGCTACCGCGCTGCCCCCACTATGCTACCGCGCTGCCCCCCACTATGCTACCGTGCTGCCCCCACGATGCTACCGCGCTACCCCCACTATGCTACCGTGCTGCCCCCACTATGCTACCGCGCTGCCCCCACTATGCTACCGCGCTGCCCCCACTATGCTACCGTGCTGCCCCCACTATGCTACCGCGCTGCCCCCACTATGCTACCGTGCTGCCCCCACTATGCTACCGCGCTGCCCCCACTATGCTACCGCGCTGCCCCCGCTATGCTACCGCGCTACCCCCGCTATGCTACCGTGCTGCCCCCACTATGCTACCGCGCTGCCCCCACTATGCTACCGCGCTGCCCCTACTATGCTACAGTGCTACCCCCCACTATGCTACCGCGCTGCCCCCACTATGCTACCGCGCTACCCCCACTATGCTACCGTGCTGCCCCCACTATGCTACCGTGCTACCCCCCACTATGCTACCGCGCTGCCCCCACTATGCTACCGTGCTACCCCCCACTATGCTACCGCGCTGCCCCCACTATACTACCGCGCTGCCCCCACGATGCTACCGTGCTGCCCCCACTATGCTACCGTGCTGCCCCCACTATGCTACCGCGCTGCCCCCACTATGCTACCGCGCTGCCCCCACGATGCTACCGTGCTGCCCCCACTATGCTACCACGCTGCCCCCCACTATGCTACCGTGCTACCCCCACTATGCTACCGAGCTGCCCCCCACTATGCTACCGCGCTGCCCCCACTATGCTACCGTGCTGCCCCCACTATGCTACCGCGCTGCCCCCACTATGCTACCGTGCTGCCCCCACTATGCTACCGTGCTGCCCCCACTATGCTACCGTGCTACCACCACTATGCTACCGTGCTGCCCCCACTATGCTACCGTGCTACCACCACTATGCTACCGTGCTGCCCCCACTATGCTACCGTGCTGCCCCCACTATGCTACCGTGCTACCACCACTATGCTTCGGTGCTGCCCCCACTATGCTACCGCGCTGCCCCCACTGCTACCGCGCTACCCCCACTATGATACCGCGCTACCCCCACTATGCTACCGTGCTGCCCACACTTTGGAACCGTGCTAGCCCCGCAATGCTACCGCGCTACCCCCACTATGCTACCGTGCTGCCCCCACTATGCTACCGCGCTGCCCCCCACTATGCTACCGTGCTGCACCCACTATGCTACAGTGCTGCCCCCACTATGCTACCGCGCTGCCCGCACTATGCTACCGCGCTACCCCCACTATGCTACCGTGCTGCCCCCACTATGCTACCGTGCTAGCCCCGCAATGCTACCGTGCTGCACCCACTATGCTACCGTGCTGCCCCCACTATGCTACCGCGCTGCCCCCCACTATGCTACCGTGCTGCACCCACTATGCTACAGTGCTGCCCCCACTATGCTACCGCGCTGCCCGCACTATGCTACCGCGCTACCCCCACTATGCTACCGTGCTGCCCCCACTATGCTACCGTGCTGCCCGCACTATGCTACCGTGCTGCACCCACTATGCTACCGTGCTGCCCCCCACTATGCTACCGTGCTGCACCCACTATGCTACAGTGCTGCCCCCACTATGCTACCGCGCTGCCCGCACTATGCTACCGTGCTACCCCACTATGCTACCGTGCTACCCCACTATGCTACCGCGCTGCCCCCACTATGCTACCGTGCTGTCGCCACGATGCTACCGTGCTACCCCACTATGCTACTGCGCTGCCCCCACTATGCTACCGTGCTACCCCACTATGCTATCGCGCTGCCCCCACTATGCTACCGTGCTGCCCCCACTACGCTACCGCGCTGTCCGCACTATGCTACCGCGCTGCCCCCACTATGCTATCGCGCTGCCCCCACTATGCTATCGCGCTGCCCCCACTATGCTACCGTACTGCCCCCACTATGCTACCGCGCTGCCCCCACTATGCTACCGCGCTGCCCCCACTATGCTACCGCGCTGCCCCCACTATGCTACCGCGCTGCCCCCCACTATGCTACCGTGCTGCCCCCACGATGCTACCGCGCTACCCCCACTATGCTACCGCGCTGCCCCCACTATGCTACCGTGCTGCCCCCACTATGCTACCGCGCTGCCCCCACTATGCTACCGCGCTGCCCCCACTATGCTACCGTGCTGCCCCCACTATGCTACCGCGCTGCCCCCACTATGCTACCGTGCTGCCCCCACTATGCTACCGCGCTGCCCCCACTATGCTACCGCGCTGCCCCCGCTATGCTACCGCGCTACCCCCACTATGCTACCGTGCTGCCCCCACTATGCTACCGCGCTGCCCCCACTATGCTACCGCGCTGCCCCTACTATGCTACCGTGCTACCCCCCACTATGCTACCGCGCTGCCCCCACTATGCTACCGCGCTACCCCCACTATGCTACCGTGCTGCCCCCACTATGCTACCGTGCTACCCCCCACTATGCTACCGCGCTGCCCCCACTATGCTACCGTGCTACCCCCCACTATGCTACCGCGCTGCCCCCACTATACTACCGCGCTGCCCCCACGATGCTACCGTGCTGCCCCCACTATGCTACCGTGCTGCCCCCACTATGCTACCGCGCTGCCCCCACTATGCTACCGCGCTGCCCCCACTATGCTACCGTGCTGTCCCCATGATGCTAACGTTCTGTCCCCACGATGCTACCGTGCTGTCGCCACGATGCTCCCGTGCTGCCCCCCACTATGCTACCATCGCTGCCCCCCACTATGCTACCGCGCTACCCCCACTATGCTACCGCGCTGCCCCCACTATGCTACCGTGCTGCCCCCACTATGCTACCATCGCTGCCCCCCACTATGCTACCGCGCTACCCCCACTATGCTACCGCGCTACCCCCACTATGCTACCGCGCTGCCCCCACTATGCTACCGTGCTGCACCCACTATGCTACCGCGCTACCTCCACGATACTACCGTGCTGCCCCCACTATGCTACCGCGCTGCCCCCCCACTATGCTACCGCGCTACCCCCACTATGCTACCGTGCTGCCCCCACTATGCTACCGTGCTACCCCACTATGCTACCGTGCTACCCCACTATGCTACCGCGCTGCCCCCACTATGCTACCGTGCTGTCGCCACGATGCTACCGTGCTACCCCACTATGCTACTGCGCTGCCCCCACTATGCTACCGTGCTACCCCACTATGCTATCGCGCTGCCCCCACTATGCTACCGTGCTGCCCCCACTACGCTACCGCGCTGTCCGCACTATGCTACCGCGCTGCCCCCACTATGCTATCGCGCTGCCCCCACTATGCTATCGCGCTGCCCCCACTATGCTACCGTACTGCCCCCACTATGCTACCGTACTGCCCCCACTATGCTACCGCGCTGCCCCCACTATGCTACCGCGCTGCCCCCACTATGCTACCGCGCTGCCCCCACTATGCTACCGCGCTGCCCCCCACTATGCTACCGTGCTGCCCCCACGATGCTACCGCGCTACCCCCACTATGCTACCGTGCTGCCCCCACTATGCTACCGCGCTGCCCCCACTATGCTACCGTGCTGCCCCCACTATGCTACCGCGCTGCCCCCACTATGCTACCGCGCTGCCCCCACTATGCTACCGTGCTGCCCCCACTATGCTACCGCGCTGCCCCCACTATGCTACCGTGCTGCCCCCACTATGCTACCGCGCTGCCCCCACTATGCTACCGCGCTGCCCCCGCTATGCTACCGCGCTACCCCCACTATGCTACCGCGCTGCCCCCACTATGCTACCGCGCTGCCCCCACTATGCTACCGTGCTGCCCCCACTATGCTACCGCGCTGCCCCCACTATGCTACCGTGCTACCCCCACTATGCTACCGAGCTGCCCCCCACTATGCTACCGCGCTGCCCCCACTATGCTACCGTGCTGCCCCCACTATGCTACCGTGCTGCCCCCACTATGCTACCGTGCTGCCCCCACTATGCTACCGTGCTACCACCACTATGCTACCGTGCTGCCCCCACTATGCTACCGTGCTACCACCACTATGCTACCGTGCTGCCCCCACTATGCTACCGTGCTGCCCCCACTATGCTACCGTGCTACCACCACTATGCTTCGGTGCTGCCCCCACTATGCTACCGCGCTGCCCCCACTGCTACCGCGCTACCCCCACTATGATACCGCGCTACCCCCACTATGCTACCGTGCTGCCCACACTTTGGAACCGTGCTAGCCCCGCAATGCTACCGTGCTGCACCCACTATGCTACAGTGCTGCCCCCACTATGCTACCGCGCTGCCCGCACTATGCTACCGCGCTACCCCCACTATGCTACCGTGCTGCCCCCACTATGCTACCGTGCTAGCCCCGCAATGCTACCGTGCTGCACCCACTATGCTACCGTGCTGCCCCCACTATGCTACCGCGCTGCCCCCCACTATGCTACCGTGCTGCACCCACTATGCTACAGTGCTGCCCCCACTATGCTACCGCGCTGCCCGCACTATGCTACCGCGCTACCCCCACTATGCTACCGTGCTGCCCCCACTATGCTACCGTGCTGCCCGCACTATGCTACCGTGCTGCACCCACTATGCTACCGTGCTGCCCCCCACTATGCTACCGTGCTGCACCCACTATGCTACAGTGCTGCCCCCACTATGCTACCGCGCTGCCCGCACTATGCTACCGTGCTACCCCACTATGCTACCGTGCTACCCCACTATGCTACCGCGCTGCCCCCACTATGCTACCGTGCTGTCGCCACGATGCTACCGTGCTACCCCACTATGCTACTGCGCTGCCCCCACTATGCTACCGTGCTACCCCACTATGCTATCGCGCTGCCCCCACTATGCTACCGTGCTGCCCCCACTACGCTACCGCGCTGTCCGCACTATGCTACCGCGCTGCCCCCACTATGCTACCGCGCTGCCCCCACTATGCTACCGCGCTGCCCCCGCTATGCTACCGCGCTACCCCCACTATGCTACCGTGCTGCCCCCACTATGCTACCCCGCTGCCCCCACTATGCTACCGCGCTGCCCCTACTATGCTACCGTGCTACCCCCCACTATGCTACCGCGCTGCCCCCACTATGCTACCGTGCTACCCCCCACTATGCTACCGCGCTGCCCCCACTATACTACCGCGCTGCCCCCACGATGCTACCGTGCTGCCCCCACTATGCTACCGTGCTGCCCCCACTATGCTACCGCGCTGCCCCCACTATGCTACCGCGCTGCCCCCACGATGCTACCGTGCTGCCCCCACTATGCTACCACGCTGCCCCCCACTATGCTACCGTGCTACCCCCACTATGCTACCGAGCTGCCCCCCACTATGCTACCGCGCTGCCCCCACTATGCTACCGTGCTGCCCCCACTATGCTACCGCGCTGCCCCCACTATGCTACCGTGCTGCCCCCACTATGCTACCGTGCTGCCCCCACTATGCTACCGTGCTACCACCACTATGCTACCGTGCTGCCCCCACTATGCTACCGTGCTACCACCACTATGCTACCGTGCTGCCCCCACTATGCTACCGTGCTGCCCCCACTATGCTACCGTGCTACCACCACTATGCTTCGGTGCTGCCCCCACTATGCTACCGCGCTGCCCCCACTGCTACCGCGCTACCCCCACTATGATACCGCGCTACCCCCACTATGCTACCGTGCTGCCCACACTTTGGAACCGTGCTAGCCCCGCAATGCTACCGCGCTACCCCCACTATGCTACCGTGCTGCCCCCACTATGCTACCGCGCTGCCCCCCACTATGCTACCGTGCTGCACCCACTATGCTACAGTGCTGCCCCCACTATGCTACCGCGCTGCCCGCACTATGCTACCGCGCTACCCCCACTATGCTACCGTGCTGCCCCCACTATGCTACCGTGCTGCCCGCACTATGCTACCGTGCTGCACCCACTATGCTACCGTGCTGCCCCCCACTATGCTACCGTGCTGCCCCCACTATGCTACAGTGCTGCCCCCACTATGCTACCGCGCTGCCCGCACTATGCTACCGTGCTGCCCCCACTATGCTACCGCGCTGCCCGCACTATGCTACCGCGCTACCCCCACTATGCTACCGTGCTGCCCCCACTATGCTACCGTGCTGCCCGCACTATGCTACCGTGCTGCCCCCACTATGCTACCGTGCTGTCCCCACGATGCTTCCGTGCTGTCCCCACTATGCTACCGTGCTGCCCCCACTATGCTACCGCGCTGCCCCCACTATGCTACCGCGCTGCCCCCACTATGCTACCGCGCTACCCCCACTACGCTACCGTGCTGCCCCCACTATGCTACCGTGCTGTCCCCACGATGCTTCCGTGCTGTCCCCACTATGCTACCGTGCTGCCCCCACTATGCTACCGCGCTACCCCCACTATGCTACCGTGCTGCCCCCACTATGCTACCGTGCTGCCCGCACTATGCTACCGTGCTGCCCCCACTATGCTACCGTGCTGTCCCCACGATGCTTCCGTGCTGTCCCCACTATGCTACCGTGCTGCCCCCACTATGCTACCGCGCTGCCCCCACTATGCTACCGTGCTGTCCCCACTATGCTTCCGTGCTGTCCCCACGATGCTTCCGTGCTGTCCCCACTATGCTACCGTGCTGTCCCCACTATGCTACCGCGCTGCCCCCACTATGCTACCGTGCTGTCCCCACTATGCTACCGTGCTGTCCCCACTATGCTACCGTGCTGTCCCCACTATGCTACCGTGCTGCCCCCACTATGCTACCGTGCTGCCCCCACTATGCTACCGCGCTGCCCCCACTATGCTACCGTGCTGCCCCTACTATGCTACCGTGCTGCCCCTACTATGCTACCGTGCTGTCCCCACTATGCTACCGTGCTGTCCCCACTATGCTACCGTGCTGCCCCCACTATGCTACCGCGCTGCCCCCACTATGCTACCGCGCTGCCCCCACTATGCTACCGTGCTGCACCCACTATGCTACCGCGCTGCCCCCACTATGCTACTGCGCTGCCCCCACTTCGCTACCGTGCTGCCCCCACTATGCTACCGTGCTGCCCCCACTATGCTACCGCGCTGCCCCCACGATGCTACCGTGCTGTCGCCACGATGCTACCGCGCTGCCCACACTATGCTACCGTGCTGTCCCCACGATGCTACCGCGCTGCCCCCACTATGCTACCGCGCTGCCCCCACTATGCTACCACGCTGCCCCCACTATGCTACCGTGCTACCCCCACTGTGCTACCACGCTGCCCCCACTATGCTACCGTGCTACCCCCACTATGCTACCGCGCTGCCCCTACTATGCTACCGCGCTGCCCCCACTCTGCTACCGTGCTACCCCCACTATGCCACCGTGCTGCCCCAACTTTGCTACCGTGCTGCCCCCACTATGCTACCGCGCTGCCCCCCACTATGCTACCGTGCTGCCCCCACTATGCCACCGTGCTGCTCCCACTATGCTACCGCGCTGCCCCGCACTATGCTACCGCGCTACCCCCACTATGCTACCGCGCTACCCCCACTATGCTACCGCGCTGCCCCCACTATGCTACCGCGCTGCCCCCACTATGCTACCGCGCTGCCCCCACTATGCTACCGTGCTGTCCCCATGATGCTAACGTTCTGTCCCCACGATGCTACCGTGCTGTCGCCACGATGCTCCCGTGCTGCCCCCACTATGCTACCGCACTGCCCCCACTATGCTACCATCGCTGCCCCCCACTATGCTACCGCGCTACCCCCACTATGCTACCGCGCTGCCCCCACTATGCTACCGTGCTGCCCCCACTATGCTACCATCGCTGCCCCCCACTATGCTACCGCGCTACCCCCACTATGCTACCGCGCTACCCCCACTATGCTACCGCGCTGCCCCCACTATGCTACCGCGCTGTCCGCACTATGCTACCGCGCTGCCCCCACTATGCTATCGCGCTGCCCCCACTATGCTATCGCGCTGCCCCCACTATGCTACCGTACTGCCCCCACTATGCTACCGCGCTGCCCCCCACTATGCTACCGTGCTGCCCCCACGATGCTACCGCGCTACCCCCACTATGCTACCGTGCTGCCCCCACTATGCTACCGCGCTGCCCCCACTATGCTACCGTGCTGCCCCCACTATGCTACCATCGCTGCCCCCCACTATGCTACCGCGCTACCCCCACTATGCTACCGCGCTACCCCCACTATGCTACCGCGCTGCCCCCACTATGCTACCGTGCTGCTCCCACTATGCTACCGCGCTACCTCCACGATACTACCGTGCTGCCCCCACTATGCTACCGCGCTGCCCCCCCACTATGCTACCGCGCTACCCCCACTATGCTACCGCGCTGCCCCCACTATGCTACCGTGCTGCCCCCACTATGCTACCGTGCTACCCCACTATGCTACCGTGCTACCCCACTATGCTACCGCGCTGCCCCCACTATGCTACCGTGCTGTCGCCACGATGCTACCGTGCTACCCCACTATGCTACTGCGCTGCCCCCACTATGCTACCGTGCTACCCCACTATGCTATCGCGCTGCCCCCACTATGCTACCGTGCTGCCCCCACTATGCTACCGCGCTGTCCGCACTATGCTACCGCGATGCCCCCACTATGCTATCGCGCTGCCCCCACTATGCTATCGCGCTGCCCCCACTATGCTACCGTACTGCCCCCACTATGCTACCGCGCTGCCCCCACTATGCTACCGCGCTGCCCCCACTATGCTACCGCGCTGCCCCCACTATGCTACCGCGCTGCCCCCCACTATGCTACCGTGCTGCCCCCACGATGCTACCGCGCTACCCCCACTATGCTACCGTGCTGCCCCCACTATGCTACCGCGCTGCCCCCACTATGCTACCGCGCTGCCCCCACTATGCTACCGTGCTGCCCCCACTATGCTACCGCGCTGCCCCCACTATGCTACCGTGCTGCCCCCACTATGCTACCGCGCTGCCCCCGCTATGCTACCGCGCTGCCCCCGCTATGCTACCGCGCTACCCCCACTATGCTACCGTGCTGCCCCCACTATGCTACCGCGCTGCCCCCACTATGCTACCGCGCTGCCCCTACTATGCTACCGTGCTACCCCCCACTATGCTACCGCGCTGCCCCCACTATGCTACCGCGCTACCCCCACTATGCTACCGTGCTGCCCCCACTATGCTACCGTGCTACCCCCCACTATGCTACCGCGCTGCCCCCACTATGCTACCGTGCTACCCCCCACTATGCTACCGCGCTGCCCCCACTATACTACCGCGCTGCCCCCACGATGCTACCGTGCTGCCCCCACTATGCTACCGTGCTGCCCCCACTATGCTACCGCGCTGCCCCCACTATGCTACCGCGCTGCCCCCACGATGCTACCGCGCTGCCCCCACTATGCTACCGCGCTGCCCCCACTATGCTACCGCGCTACCTCCACGATGCTACCGTGCTGCCCCCACTATGCTACCACGCTGCCCCCCACTATGCTACCGTGCTACCCCCACTATGCTACCGAGCTGCCCCCCACTATGCTACCGCGCTGCCCCCACTATGCTACCCTGCTGCCCCCACTATGCTACCGCGCTGCCCCCACTATGCTACCGTGCTGCCCCCACTATGCTACCGTGCTGCCCCCACTATGCTACCGTGCTACCACCACTATGCTACCGTGCTGCCCCCACTATGCTACCGTGCTACCACCACTATGCTACCGTGCTGCCCCCACTATGCTACCGTGCTGCCCCCACTATGCTACCGTGCTACCACCACTATGCTTCGGTGCTGCCCCCACTATGCTACCGCGCTGCCCCCACTGCTACCGCGCTACCCCCACTATGATACCGCGCTACCCCCACTATGCTACCGTGCTGCCCACACTATGGAACCGTGCTAGCCCCGCAATGCTACCCCGCTACCCCCACTATGCTACCGTGCTGCCCCCACTATGCTACCGCGCTGCCCCCCACTATGCTACCGTGCTGCCCCCACTATGCTACCGTGCTGCCCCCCACTATGCTACCGTGCTGCCCCCACTCTGCTACCGCGCTACCCCCACTATGCTACCGTGCTGCCCCCACTATGCTACCGTGCTGCCCCGCACTATGCTACCGCGCTACCCCCACTATGCTACCGCGCTACCCCCACTATGCTACCGCGCTGCCCCCACTATGCTACCGCGCTGCCCCCACTATGCTACCGCGCTGCCCCCACTATGCTACCGTGCTGTCCCCATGATGCTAACGTTCTGTCCCCACGATGCTACCGTGCTGTCGCCACGATGCTCCCGTGCTGCCCCCCACTATGCTACCATCGCTGCCCCCCACTATGCTACCGCGCTACCCCCACTATGCTACCGCGCTGCCCCCACTATGCTACCGTGCTGCCCCCACTATGCTACCATCGCTGCCCCCCACTATGCTACCGCGCTACCCCCACTATGCTACCGCGCTACCCCCACTATGCTACCGCGCTGCCCCCACTATGCTACCGTGCTGCCCCCACTATGCTACCATCGCTGCCCCCCACTATGCTACCGCGCTACCCCCACTATGCTACCGCGCTGCCCCCACTATGCTACCGTGCTGCTCCCACTATGCTACCGCGCTACCTCCACGATACTACCGTGCTGCCCCCACTATGCTACCGCGCTGCCGCCCCACTATGCTACTGCGCTACCCCCACTATGCTACCGTGCTGCCCCCACTATGCTACCGCGCTGCCCCCCACTATGCTACCGCGCTACCCCCACTATGCTACCGCGCTGCCCCCACTATGCTACCGTGCTGGCCCCACTATGCTACCATCGCTGCCCCCCACTATGCTACCGCGCTACCCCCACTATGCTACCGCGCTACCCCCACTATGCTACCGCGCTGCCCCCACTATGCTACCGTGCTGCTCCCACTATGCTACCGCGCTACCTCCACGATACTACCGTGCTGCCCCCACTATGCTACCGCGCTGCCCCCCCACTATGCTACCGCGCTACCCCCACTATGCTACCGTGCTGCCCCCACTATGCTACCGTGCTACCCCACTATGCTACCGTGCTACCCCACTATGCTACCGCGCTGCCCCCACTATGCTACCGTGCTGTCGCCACGATGCTACCGTGCTACCCCACTATGCTACTGCGCTGCCCCCACTATGCTACCGTGCTACCCCACTATGCTATCGCGCTGCCCCCACTATGCTACCGTGCTGCCCCCACTACGCTACCGCGCTGTCCGCACTATGCTACCGCGCTGCCCCCACTATGCTATCGCGCTGCCCCCACTATGCTATCGCGCTGCCCCCACTATGCTACCGTACTGCCCCCACTATGCTACCGTACTGCCCCCACTATGCTACCGCGCTGCCCCCACTATGCTACCGCGCTGCCCCCACTATGCTACCGCGCTGCCCCCACTATGCTACCGCGCTGCCCCCCACTATGCTACCGTGCTGCCCCCACGATGCTACCGCGCTACCCCCACTATGCTACCGTGCTACCCCCACTATGCTACCGTGCTGCCCACACTATGGAACCGTGCTAGCCCCGCAATGCTACCGCGCTGCCCCCACTATGCTACCGTGCTGCCCCCACTATGCTACCGTGCTGCCCCCCACTATGCTACCGTGCTGCCCCCACTCTGCTACCGCGCTACCCCCACTATGCTACCGTGCTGCCCCCACTATGCTACCGTGCTGCCTCGCACTATGCTACCGCGCTACCCCCACTATGCTACCGCGCTACCCCCACTATGCTACCGCGCTGCCCCCACTATGCTACCGCGCTGCCCCCACTATGCTACCGCGCTGCCCCCACTATGCTACCGTGCTGTCCCCATGATGCTAACGTTCTGTCCCCACTATGCTCCCGTGCTGCCCCCCACTATGCTACCATCGCTGCCCCCCACTATGCTACCGCGCTACCCCCACTGTGCTACCACGCTGCCCCCACTATGCTACCGTGCTACCCCCACTATGCTACCGCGCTGCCCCTACTATGCTACCGCGCTGCCCCCACTCTGCTACCGTGCTACCCCCACTATGCCACCGTGCTGCCCCAACTTTGCTACCGTGCTGCCCCCACTATGCTACCGCGCTGCCCCCCACTATGCTACCGTGCTGCCCCCACTATGCCACCGTGCTGCTCCCACTATGCTACCGCGCTGCCCCGCACTATGCTACCGCGCTACCCCCACTATGCTACCGCGCTACCCCCACTATGCTACCGCGCTGCCCCCACTATGCTACCGCGCTACCCCCACTATGCTACCGCGCTACCCCCACTATGCTACCGTGCTGTCCCCATGATGCTAACGTTCTGTCCCCACGATGCTACCGTGCTGTCGCCACGATGCTCCCGTGCTGCCCCCACTATGCTACCGCACTGCCCCCACTATGCTACCATCGCTGCCCCCCACTATGCTACCGCGCTACCCCCACTATGCTACCGCGCTGCCCCCACTATGCTACCGTGCTGCCCCCACTATGCTACCATCGCTGCCCCCCACTATGCTACCGCGCTACCCCCACTATGCTACCGCGCTACCCCCACTATGCTACCGCGCTGCCCCCACTATGCTACCGCGCTGTCCGCACTATGCTACCGCGCTGCCCCCACTATGCTATCGCGCTGCCCCCACTATGCTATCGCGCTGCCCCCACTATGCTACCGTACTGCCCCCACAATGCTACCGCGCTGCCCCCCACTATGCTACCGTGCTGCCCCCACGATGCTACCGCGCTACCCCCACTATGCTACCGTGCTGCCCCCACGATGCTACCGCGCTACCCCCACTATGCTACCGTGCTGCCCCCACTATGCTACCGCGCTGCCCCCCACTATGCTATCGCGCTGCCCCCACTATGCTACCGTACAGCCCCCACTATGCTACCGCGCTGCCCCCCACTATGCTACCGTGCTGCCCCCACGATGCTACCGCGCTGCCCCCACTATGCTACCGTGCTGCCCCCACTATGCTACCATCGCTGCCCCCCACTATGCTACCGCGCTACCCCCACTATGCTACCGCGCTACCCCCACTATGCTACCGCGCTGCCCCCACTATGCTACCGTGCTGCTCCCACTATGCTACCGCGCTACCTCCACGATACTACCGTGCTGCCCCCACTATGCTACCGCGCTGCCCCCCCACTATGCTACCGCGCTACCCCCACTATTCTACCGCGCTGCCCCCACTATGCTACCGTGCTGCCCCCACTATGCTACCGTGCTACCCCACTATGCTACCGTGCTACCCCACTATGCTACCGCGCTGCCCCCACTATGCTACCGTGCTGTCGCCACGATGCTACCGTGCTACCCCACTATGCTACTGCGCTGCCCCCACTATGCTACCGTGCTACCCCACTATGCTATCGCGCTGCCCCCACTATGCTACCGTGCTGCCCCCACTATGCTACCGCGCTGTCCGCACTATGCTACCGCGCTGCCCCCACTATGCTATCGCGCTGCCCCCACTATGCTATCGCGCTGCCCCCACTATGCTACCGTACTGCCCCCACTATGCTACCGCGCTGCCCCCACTATGCTACCGCGCTGCCCCCACTATGCTACCGCGCTGCCCCCACTATGCTACCGCGCTGCCCCCCACTATGCTACCGCGCTGCCCCCATGATGCTACCGCGCTACCCCCACTATGCTACCGTGCTGCCCCCACTATGCTACCGCGCTGCCCCCACTATGCTACCGCGCTACCCCCACTATGCTACCGTGCTGCCCCCACTATGCTACCGCGCTGCCCCCACTATGCTACCGTGCTGCCCCCACTATGCTACCGCGCTGCCCCCGCTATGCTACCGCGCTGCCCCCGCTATGCTACCGCGCTACCCCCCACTATGCTACCGCGCTGCCCCCACTATGCTACCGTGCTGCCCCCACTATGCTACCGCGCTGCCCCCACTATGCTACCGCGCTGCCCCTACTATGCTACCGTGCTACCCCCCACTATGCTACCGCGCTGCCCCCACTATGCTACCGCGCTACCCCCACTATGCTACCGTGCTGCCCCCACTATGCTACCGTGCTACCCCCCACTATGCTACCGCGCTGCCCCCACTATGTTACCGTGCTACCCCCCACTATGCTACCGCGCTGCCCCCACTATACTACCGCGCTGCCCCCACGATGCTACCGTGCTGCCCCCACTATGCTACCGTGCTGCCCCCACTATGCTACCGCGCTGCCCCCACGATGCTACCGCGCTGCCCCCACGATGCTACCGCGCTGCCCCCACTATGCTACCGCGCTGCCCCCACTATGCTACCGCGCTACCTCCACGATGCTACCGTGCTGCCCCCACTATGCTACCACGCTGCCCCCCACTATGCTACCGTGCTACCCCCACTATGCTACCGAGCTGCCCCCCACTATGCTACCGCGCTGCCCCCACTATGCTACCGTGCTGCCCCCACTATGCTACCGCGCTGCCCCCACTATGCTACCGTGATGCCCCCACTATGCTACCGTGCTGCCCCCACTATGCTACCGTGCTACCACCACTATGCTACCGTGCTGCCCCCACTATGCTACCGTGCTACCACCACTATGCTACCGTGCTGCCCCCACTATGCTACCGTGCTGCCCCCACTATGCTACCGTGCTACCACCACTATGCTTCGGTGCTGCCCCCACTATGCTACCGCGCTGCCCCCACTGCTACCGCGCTACCCCCACTATGATACCGCGCTACCCCCACTATGCTACCGTGCTGCCCACACTATGGAACCGTGCTAGCCCCGCAATGCTACCGCGCTACCCCCACTATGCTACCGTGCTGCCCCCACTATGCTACCGCGCTGCCCCCCACTATGCTACCGTGCTGCCCCCACTATGCTACCGTGCTGCCCCCCACTATGCTACCGTGCTGCCCCCACTCTGCTACCGCGCTACCCCCACTATGCTACCGTGCTGCCCCCACTATGCTACCGTGCTGCCCCGCACTATGCTACCGCGCTACCCCCACTATGCTACCGCGCTACCCCCACTATGCTACCGCGCTGCCCCCACTATGCTACCGCGCTGCCCCCACTATGCTACCGCGCTGCCCCCACTATGCTACCGTGCTGTCCCCATGATGCTAACGTTCTGTCCCCACGATGCTACCGTGCTGTCGCCACGATGCTCCCGTGCTGCCCCCCACTATGCTACCGCGCTACCCCCACTATGCTACCGCGCTGCCCCCACTATGCTACCGGGCTGCCCCCACTATGCTACCATCGCTGCCCCCCACTATGCTACCGCGCTACCCCCACTATGCTACCGCGCTACCCCCACTATGCTACCGCGCTGCCCCCACTATGCTACCGTGCTGCTCCCACTATGCTACCGCGCTACCTCCACGATACTACCGTGCTGCCCCCACTATGCTACCGCGCTGCCCCCCCACTATGCTACTGCGCTACCCCCACTATGCTACCGTGCTGCCCCCACTATGCTACCGCGCTGCCCCCCACTATGCTACCGCGCTACCCCCACTATGCTACCGCGCTGCCCCCACTATGCTACCGTGCTGGCCCCACTATGCTACCATCGCTGCCCCCCACTATGCTACCGCGCTACCCCCACTATGCTACCGCGCTACCCCCACTATGCTACCGCGCTGCCCCCACTATGCTACCGTGCTGCTCCCACTATGCTACCGCGCTACCTCCACGATACTACCGTGCTGCCCCCACTATGCTACCGCGCTGCCCCCCCACTATGCTACCGCGCTACCCCCACTATGCTACCGTGCTGCCCCCACTATGCTACCGTGCTACCCCACTATGCTACCGTGCTACCCCACTATGCTACCGCGCTGCCCCCACTATGCTACCGTGCTGTCGCCACGATGCTACCGTGCTACCCCACTATGCTACTGCGCTGCCCCCACTATGCTACCGTGCTACCCCACTATGCTATCGCGCTGCCCCCACTATGCTACCGTGCTGCCCCCACTACGCTACCGCGCTGTCCGCACTATGCTACCGCGCTGCCCCCACTATGCTATCGCGCTGCCCCCACTATGCTATCGCGCTGCCCCCACTATGCTACCGTACTGCCCCCACTATGCTACCGTACTGCCCCCACTATGCTACCGCGCTGCCCCCACTATGCTACCGCGCTGCCCCCACTATGCTACCGCGCTGCCCCCACTATGCTACCGCGCTGCCCCCCACTATGCTACCGTGCTGCCCCCACGATGCTACCGCGCTACCCCCACTATGCTACCGTGCTACCCCCACTATGCTACCGTGCTGCCCACACTATGGAACCGTGCTAGCCCCGCAATGCTACCGCGCTGCCCCCACTATGCTACCGTGCTGCCCCCACTATGCTACCGTGCTGCCCCCCACTATGCTACCGTGCTGCCCCCACTCTGCTACCGCGCTACCCCCACTATGCTACCGTGCTGCCCCCACTATGCTACCGTGCTGCCTCGCACTATGCTACCGCGCTACCCCCACTATGCTACCGCGCTACCCCCACTATGCTACCGCGCTGCCCCCACTATGCTACCGCGCTGCCCCCACTATGCTACCGCGCTGCCCCCACTATGCTACCGTGCTGTCCCCATGATGCTAACGTTCTGTCCCCACGATGCTACCGTGCTGTCGCCACGATGCTCCCGTGCTGCCCCCCACTATGCTACCATCGCTGCCCCCCACTATGCTACCGCGCTACCCCCACTATGCTACCGCGCTGCCCCCACTATGCTACCGTGCTGCCCCCACTATGCTACCATCGCTGCCCCCCACTATGCTACCGCGCTACCCCCACTATGCTACCGCGCTACCCCCACTATGCTACCGCGCTGCCCCCACTATGCTACCGTGCTGCTCCCACTATGCTACCGCGCTACCTCCACGATACTACCGTGCTGCCCCCACTATGCTACCGCGCTGCCCCCCCACTATGCTACCGCGCTACCCCCACTATGCTACCGTGCTGCCCCCACTATGCTACCGCGCTGCCCCCCACTATGCTACCGCGCTACCCCCACTATGCTACCGCGCTGCCCCCACTATGCTACCGTGCTGGCCCCACTATGCTACCATCGCTGCCCCCCACTATGCTACCGCGCTACCCCCACTATGCTACCGCGCTACCCCCACTATGCTACCGCGCTGCCCCCACTATGCTACCGTGCTGCTCCCACTATGCTACCGCGCTACCTCCACGATACTACCGTGCTGCCCCCACTATGCTACCGCGCTGCCCCCCCACTATGCTACCGCGCTACCCCCACTATGCTACCGTGCTGCCCCCACTATGCTACCGTGCTACCCCACTATGCTACCGCGCTGCCCCCACTATGCTACCGTGCTGTCGCCACGATGCTACCGTGCTACCCCACTATGCTACTGCGCTGCCCCCACTATGCTACCGTGCTACCCCACTATGCTATCGCGCTGCCCCCACTATGCTACCGTGCTGCCCCCACTACGCTACCGCGCTGTCCGCACTATGCTACCGCGCTGCCCCCACTATGCTATCGCGCTGCCCCCACTATGCTATCGCGCTGCCCCCACTATGCTACCGTACTGCCCCCACTATGCTACCGTACTGCCCCCACTATGCTACCGCGCTGCCCCCACTATGCTACCGCGCTGCCCCCACTATGCTACCGCGCTGCCCCCACTATGCTACCGCGCTGCCCCCCACTATGCTACCGTGCTGCCCCCACGATGCTACCGCGCTACCCCCACTATGCTACCGTGCTGCCCCCACTATGCTACCGCGCTGCCCCCACTATGCTACCGCGCTGCCCCCACTATGCTACCGTGCTGCCCCCACTATGCTACCGCGCTGCCCCCACTATGCTACCGCGCTGCCCCCACTATGCTACCGCGCTGCCCCCACTATGCTACCGCGCTGCCCCCGCTATGCTACCGCGCTACCCCCACTATGCTACCGTGCTGCCCCCACTATGCTACCGCGCTGCCCCCACTATGCTACCGCGCTGCCCCTACTATGCTACCGTGCTACCCCCCACTATGCTACCGCGCTGCCCCCACTATGCTACCGCGCTACCCCCACTATGCTACCGTGCTGCCCCCACTATGCTACCGTGCTACCCCCCACTATGCTACCGCGCTGCCCCCACTATGCTACCGTGCTACCCCCCACTATGCTACCGCGCTGCCCCCACTATACTACCGCGCTGCCCCCACGATGCTACCGTGCTGCCCCCACTATGCTACCGTGCTGCCCCCACTAGGCTACCGCGCTTCCCCCACTATGCTACCGCGCTGCCCCCACGATGCTACGGTGCTGCCCCCACTATGCTACCACGCTGCCCCCCACTATGCTACCGTGCTACCCCCACTATGCTACCGAGCTGCCCCCCACTATGCTACCGCGCTGCCCCCACTATGCTACCGTGCTTCCCCCACTATGCTACCGCGCTGCCCCCACTATGCTACCGTGCTGCCCCCACTATGCTACCGTGCTGCCCCCACTATGCTACCGTGCTACCACCACTATGCTACCGTGCTGCCCCCACTATGCTACCGTGCTACCACCACTATGCTACCGTGCTGCCCCCACTATGCTACCATGCTGCCCCCACTATGCTACCGTGCTACCACCACTATGCTTCGGTGCTGCCCCCACTATGCTACCGCGCTGCCCCCACTGCTACCGCGCTACCCCCACTATGATACCGCGCTACCCCCACTATGCTACCGTGCTGCCCACACTTTGGAACCGTGCTAGCCCCGCAATGCTACCGCACTACCCCCACTATGCTAACGTGCTGCCCCCACTATGCTACCGCGCTGCGCCCCACTATGCTACCGTGCTGCACCCACTATGCTACAGTGCTGCCCCCACTATGCTACCGCGCTGCCCGCACTATGCTACCGTGCTGCCCCCACTATGCTACCGTGCTGCCCCCACTATGCTACCGTGCTGCCCCCACTATGCTACCGTGCTGCCCGCACTATGCTACCGTGCTGCCCCCACTATGCTACCGTGCTGTCCCCACGATGCTTCCGTGCTGTCCCCACTATGCTACCGTGCTGCCCCCACTATGCTACCGCGCTGCCCCCACTATGCTACCGTGCTGACCCCACTATGCTTCCGTGCTGTCCCCACGATGCTTCCGTGCTGTCCCCACTATGCTACCGTGCTGTCCCCACTATGCTACCGCGCTGCCCCCACTATGCTACCGTGCTGTCCCCACTATGCTACCGTGCTGTCCCCACTATGCTACCGTGCTGCCCCCACTATGCTACCGCGCTGCCCCCACTATGCTACCGCGCTGCCCCCACTATGCTACCGCGCTGCCCCCACTATGCTACCGCGCTGCCCCCACTATGCTACCGTGCTGCCCCTACTATGCTACCGTGCTGCCCCTACTATGCTACCGTGCTGTCCCCACTATGCTACCGTGCTGTCCCCACTATGCTACCGTGCTGCCCCCACTATGCTACCGCGCTGCCCCCACTATGCTACCGTGCTGCCCCCACTATGCTACCGCGCTTCCCCCACTATGCTACTGCGCTACCCCCACTATGCTACCGTGCTGCCCCCACTATGATACCGCGCTACCCCCACTATGCTACCGTGCTGCCCCCACTATGCTACCGTGCTAGCCCCGCAATGCTACCGCGCTGCCCGCACTATGCTACCGTGCTGCCCCCACTATGCTACCGCGCTGCCCGCACTATGCTACCGTGCTGCCCCCACTATGCTACCGCGCTGCCCGCACTATGCTACCGTGCTAGCCCCGCAATGCTACCGCGCTGCCCGCACTATGCTACCGTGCTGCCCCCACTATGCTACCGCGCTACCCCCACTATGCTACCGTGCTGCCCCCACTATGCTACCGTGCTGGCCCCACGATGCTTCCGTGCTGCCCCCACTATGCTACCGCGCTGCCCCCACTATGCTTCCGTGCTGCCCCCACTATGGTACCGCGCTGCCCCCACTATGCTACCGCGCTACCCCCACTATGCTACTGCACTACCCCCACTATGCTACCGTGCTGCCCCCACTATGCTACAGTGCTGCCCCCACTATGCTACCGTGCTACCCCCACTATGCTTCCGTGCTACCCCCACTATGCTACCGTGCTGCCCCCTCTATGCTACAATGCTGCCCCCACTATGCTACCGCGCTACCCCCACTATTCTACCGCGCTACCCCCACTATACTACCGTGCTGCCCCCCACAACTCTACCGCGCTGCCCACACTATGCTACCGCGCTGCCCCCCACTATGCTTCTGCGCTGCCCCACGATGCTACCGTGCTGCCCCCACTATGCTACCGTGCTGCCCCCGCTATGCTACCGCGCTATCCCCACTATGCTACCGCGCTATCCCCACTATGCTACCGCGCTGCCCCCACTATGCTACCGTGCTGCCCCCACTATGCTACCGCGCTGCCCCCACTATGCTACCGCGCTGCCCCCACTATGCTACCGCGCTGCCCCCCACTATGCTACCGTGCTGCCCCCACTATGCTACCGTGCTGCCCCCACTATGCTACCGTGCGACCCCCCACTATGCTACCGTGCTGCCCCCACTATGCTATCGTGCTGCCCCCACTATGCTACCGCGCTACCCCCACGATGCTACCGTGCTGCCCCCACTATGCTACCGTGCTGCCCCCGCTATGCTACCGCGCTATCCCCACTATGCTACCGCGCTGCCCCCACTATACTACCGTGCTGCCCCCACTATGCTACCGCGCTGCCCCCACTATGCTACCGCGCTGCCCCCCACTATGCTACCGTGCTGCCCCCACTATGCTACCGTGCTGCCCCCACTATGCTACCGTGCTGCCCCCACTATGCTACCGTGCTGCCCCCACTACGCTACCGTGCTGCCCCCCACTATGCTAACGCGCTGCCCACACTATGCTACCGCGCTGCCCCCCACTATGCTACCGTGCTACCCCCACTATGCTACCGCGCTGCCCCCCACTATGCTACCCCCACTATGCTACCGCGCTGCCCCCCACTATGCTACCGCGCTGCCCCCACTATGCTACCCTGCTGCCCCCCACAATGCTACCACGCTGCCCCCCACTATGCTACCGCGCTGCCCCTACTATGCTACCGTGCTGCCCCCACTATGCTCCCGTGCTGCCCCCCACTATGCTACCGCGCTGCCCCCACTATGCTCCCGTGCTGCCCCCACTATGCTACCGCGCTGCCCCCCACTATGCTACCGCGCTGCCCCCCACTATGCTACCTTGCTGCCCCCACTATGCTACCGTGGTGCCCCCACTATGCTACCTTGCTGCCCCCACTATGCTACCGTGGTGCCCCCCACTATGCTACCGCGCTGCCCCCCACTATGCTCCCGCGCTGCCCCCCACTATGCTACCGCGCTGCCCCTACTCTGCTACCGTGCTGCCCCCACTATGCTACCGTGGTGCCCCCACTATGCTACCGTGCTGCCCCCCACTATGCTCCCGCGCTGCCCCCCACTATGCTACCGCGCTGCCCCTACTCTGCTACCGTGCTGCCCCCACTATGCTACCGTGCTGCCCCCACTATGCTCCCGTGCTGCCCCCCACTATGCTACCGCGCTGCCCCTACTCTGCTACCGTGCTGCCCCCACTATGCTACCGCGCTGCCCCCCACTATGCTACCGCGCTGCCCCCCACTATGCTACCTTGCTGCCCCCACTATGCTACCGTGGTGCCCCCACTATGCTACCTTGCTGCCCCCACTATGCTACCGTGGTGCCCCCACTATGCTACCGTGCTGCCCCCCACTATGCTCCCGCGCTGCCCCCCACTATGCTACCGTGCTGTCCCCACTATGCTACCGCGCTGCCCCCCACTATGCTACCATGCTGCCCCCACTATGCTACCGTGCTGCCCCCACTATGCTACCGCGCTGCCCCCACTATGCTACCGCGCTACCCCCACTATGCTACCGTGCTGCCCCCACTATGCTACCGTGCTGCCCCCACTATGCTTCCGTGCTACCCCCACTATGCTACCGTGCTGCCCCCACTATGCTACAGTGCTGCCCCCACTATGCTACCGTGCTACCCCCACTATGCTTCCGTGCTACCCCCACTATGCTACCGTGCTGCCCCCACTATGCTACAGTGCTGCCCCCACTATGCTACCGCGCTACCCCCACTATGCTACTGCACTACCCCCACTATGCTATCGTGCTACCCCCACTATTCTACCGCGCTACCCCCATTATGCTACCGTGCTGCCCCCCACAACTCTACCGCGCTGCCCACACTATGCTACCGCGCTGCCCCCCACTATGCTACTGCGCTGCCCCACTATGCTACCGTGCTGCCCCCACTATGCTACCGCGCTACCCCCACGATGCTACTGTGCTGCCCCCACTATGCTACCGTGCTGCCCCCGCTATGCTACCGCGCTGCCCCCACTATGCTACCGCGCTGCCCCCACTATGCTACCGCGCTGCCCCCACTATGCTACCGTGCTGCCCCCGCTATGCTACCGCGCTGCCCCCACTATGCTACCGCGCTGCCCCCACTACGCTACCGTGCTGCCCCCACTATGCTACCGCGTTGCCCCCACTATGCTACCGCGCTGCCCCCACTATGCTACCGTGCTGCCCCCGCTATGCTACCGCGCTGCCCCCACTATGCTACCGCGCTGCCCCCAATACGCTACCGTGCTGCCCCCCACTATGCTAACGCGCTGCCCACACTATGCTACCGCGCTGCCCCCCACTATGCTACCCCCACTATGCTACCGCGCTGCCCCCCACTATGCTACCGCGCTGCCCCCCACTATGCTACTGCGCTGCCCCACTATGCTACCGTGCTGCCCCCACTATGCTACCGCGCTACCCCCACGATGCTACTGTGCTGCCCCCACTATGCTACCGTGCTGCCATCGCTATGCTACCGCGCTGCCCCCACTATGCTACCGCGCTGCCCCCACTATGCTACCGCGCTGCCCCCACTATGCTACCGCGCTGCCCCCACTATGCTACCGTGCTGCCCCCGCTATGCTACCGCGCTGCCCCCACTATGCTACCGCGCTGCCCCCACTATGCTACCGCGTTGCCCCCACTATGCTACCGCGCTGCCCCCACTATGCTACCGTGCTGCCCCCGCTATGCTACCGCGCTGCCCCCACTATGCTACCGCGCTGCCCCCACTACGCTACCGTGCTGCCCCCCACTATGCTAACGCGCTGCCCACACTATGCTACCGCGCTGCCCCCCACTATGCTACCCCCACTATGCTACCGCGCTGCCCCCCACTGTGCTACCGCGCTGCCCCCACTATGCTACCGCGCTGCCCCCCACAATGCTACCGTGCTGCCCCCCACTATGCTACCGCGCTGCCCCTACTATGCTACCGTGCTGCCCCCACTATGCTACCGTACTGCCCCCACTATGCTACCGCGCTGCCCCCACTATGCTACCGCGCTGCCCCCCACAATGCTACCACGCTGCCCCCCACTATGCTACCGCGCTGCCCCTACTATGCTACCGTGCTGCCCCCACTATGCTCCCGTGCTGCCCCCCACTATGCTACCGCGCTGCCCCTACTATGCTACCATGCTGCCCCCACTATGCTACCGCGCTGCCCCCCACTATGCTACCGTGCTGCCCCCACTATGCTACCGTGGTGCCCCCACTATGCTACCGTGCTGCCTCCCACTATGCTACCGCGCTGCCCCCCACTATGCTACCGTGCTATCCCCACTATGCTATCGCGCTGCCCCCCACTATGCTACCGTACTGCCCCCACTATGCTACCGCGCTGCCCCTACTATGCTACCATGCTGCCCCCACTATGCTACCGCGCTGCCCCCCACTATGCTACCGTGCTGCCCCCACTATGCTACCGTGGTGCCCCCACTATGCTACCGTGCTGCCTCCCACTATGCTACCGCGCTGCCCCCCACTATGCTACCGTGCTGCCCCCCACTATGCTACCGCGCTGCCCCCCACTATGCTACCGTGCTGTCCCCACTATGCTACCGTGCTATCCCCACTATGCTATCGCGCTGCCCCCCACTATGCTACCGCGCTGCCCCCCACTATGCTACCGCGCTGCCCCCCACTATGCTACCGCGCTGCCCCTACTCTGCTACCGTGCTGCCCCCCACTATGCTACCCCGCTGCCCCTACTATGCTACCGCGCTGCCCCTACTATGCTACCGTGCTGCCCCCACTATGCTACCGCGCTGCCCCCACTATGCTACCGTGCTGCCCCCACTATGCTACCGCGCTGCCCCTACTATGCTACCGCGCTGCCCCCACTATGCTACCGTGCTGCCCCCACTATGCTACCATCGCTGCCCCCCACTATGCTACCGCGCTGCCCCCCACTATGCTACCGTGCTATCCCCACTATGCTATCGCGCTGCCCCCCACTATGCTACCGTACTGCCCCCACTATGCTACCGCGCTGCCCCTACTATGCTACCATGCTGCCCCCACTATGCTACCGCGCTGCCCCCCACTATGCTACCGTGCTGCCCCCACTATGCTACCGTGGTGCCCCCACTATGCTACCGTGCTGCCTCCCACTATGCTACCGCGCTGCCCCCCACTATGCTACCGTGCTGCCCCCCACTATGCTACCGCGCTGCCCCCCACTATGCTACCGTGCTGTCCCCACTATGCTACCGTGCTATCCCCACTATGCTATCGCGCTGCCCCCCACTATGCTACCGCGCTGCCCCCCACTATGCTACCGCGCTGCCCCCCACTATGCTACCGCGCTGCCCCTACTCTGCTACCGTGCTGCCCCCCACTATGCTACCCCGCTGCCCCTACTATGCTACCGCGCTGCCCCTACTATGCTACCGTGCTGCCCCCACTATGCTACCGCGCTGCCCCCACTATGCTACCGTGCTGCCCCCACTACGCTACCGCGCTGCCCCTACTATGCTACCGCGCTGCCCCCACTATGCTACCGTGCTGCCCCCACTATGCTACCATCGCTGCCCCCCACTATGCTACCGCGCTACCCCCACTATGCTACCGCGCTACCCCCACTATGCTACCGCGCTGCCCCCACTATGCTACCGTGCTGCTCCCACTATGCTACCGCGCTACCTCCACGATACTACCGTGCTGCCCCCACTATGCTACCGCGCTGCCCCCCCACTATGCTACCGCGCTGCCCCCACTATGCTACCGTGCTGCCCCCACTATGC
Organism: Scyliorhinus torazame; assembly: GCF_047496885.1. Lineage (NCBI taxonomy): Eukaryota > Metazoa > Chordata > Chondrichthyes > Carcharhiniformes > Scyliorhinidae > Scyliorhinus > Scyliorhinus torazame. Next base: position 180,807,917 of record NC_092711.1, on the reverse strand, counting down.
TACCGCGCTGCCCCCCACTATGCTACCGCGCTACCCCCACTATGCTACCGCGCTGCCCCCACTATGCTACCGTGCTGGCCCCACTATGCTACCATCGCTGCCCCCCACTATGCTACCGCGCTACCCCCACTATGCTACCGCGCTACCCCCACTATGCTACCGCGCTGCCCCCACTATGCTACCGTGCTGCTCCCACTATGCTACCGCGCTACCTCCACGATACTACCGTGCTGCCCCCACTATGCTACCGCGCTGCCCCCCCACTATGCTACCGCGCTACCCCCACTATGCTACCGTGCTGCCCCCACTATGCTACCGTGCTACCCCACTATGCTACCGCGCTGCCCCCACTATGCTACCGTGCTGTCGCCACGATGCTACCGTGCTACCCCACTATGCTACTGCGCTGCCCCCACTATGCTACCGTGCTACCCCACTATGCTATCGCGCTGCCCCCACTATGCTACCGTGCTGCCCCCACTACGCTACCGCGCTGTCCGCACTATGCTACCGCGCTGCCCCCACTATGCTATCGCGCTGCCCCCACTATGCTATCGCGCTGCCCCCACTATGCTACCGTACTGCCCCCACTATGCTACCGTACTGCCCCCACTATGCTACCGCGCTGCCCCCACTATGCTACCGCGCTGCCCCCACTATGCTACCACGCTGCCCCCACTATGCTACCGCGCTGCCCCCCACTATGCTACCGTGCTGCCCCCACGATGCTACCGCGCTACCCCCACTATGCTACCGTGCTGCCCCCACTATGCTACCGCGCTGCCCCCACTATGCTACCGCGCTGCCCCCACTATGCTACCGTGCTGCCCCCACTATGCTACCGCGCTGCCCCCACTATGCTACCGCGCTGCCCCCACTATGCTACCGCGCTGCCCCCACTATGCTACCGCGCTGCCCCCGCTATGCTACCGCGCTACCCCCACTATGCTACCGTGCTGCCCCCACTATGCTACCGCGCTGCCCCCACTATGCTACCGCGCTGCCCCTACTATGCTACCGTGCTACCCCCCACTATGCTACCGCGCTGCCCCCACTATGCTACCGCGCTACCCCCACTATGCTACCGTGCTGCCCCCACTATGCTACCGTGCTAGTCCCCACTATGCTACCGCGCTGCCCCCACTATGCTACCGTGCTACCCCCCACTATGCTACCGCGCTGCCCCCACTATACTACCGCGCTGCCCCCACGATGCTACCGTGCTGCTCCCACTATGCTACCGTGCTGCCCCCACTATGCTACCGCGCTTCCCCCACTATGCTACCGCGCTGCCCCCACGATGCTACCGTGCTGCCCCCACTATGCTACCACGCTGCCCCCCACTATGCTACCGTGCTACCCCCACTATGCTACCGAGCTGCCCCCCACTATGCTACCGCGCTGCCCCCACTATGCTACCGTGCTGCCCCCACTATGCTACCGCGCTGCCCCCACTATGCTACCGTGCTGCCCCCACTATGCTACCGTGCTGCCCCCACTATGCTACCGTGCTACCACCACTATGCTACCGTGCTGCCCCCACTATGCTACCGTGCTACCACCACTATGCTACCGTGCTGCCCCCACTATGCTACCATGCTGCCCCCACTATGCTACCGTGCTACCACCACTATGCTTCGGTGCTGCCCCCACTATGCTACCGCGCTGCCCCCACTGCTACCGCGCTACCCCCACTATGATACCGCGCTACCCCCACTATGCTACCGTGCTGCCCACACTTTGGAACCGTGCTAGCCCCGCAATGCTACCGCGCTACCCCCACTATGCTACCGTGCTGCCCCCACTATGCTACCGCGCTGCCCCCCACTATGCTACCGTGCTGCACCCACTATGCTACAGTGCTGCCCCCACTATGCTACCGCGCTGCCCGCACTATGCTACCGTGCTGCCCCCACTATGCTACCGTGCTGCCCCCACTATGCTACCGTGCTGCCCCCACTATGCTACCGTGCTGCCCGCACTATGCTACCGTGCTGCCCCCACTATGCTACCGTGCTGTCCCCACGATGCTTCCGTGCTGTCCCCACTATGCTACCGTGCTGCCCCCACTATGCTACCGCGCTGCCCCCACTATGCTACCGTGCTGTCCCCACTATGCTTCCGTGCTGTCCCCACGATGCTTCCGTGCTGTCCCCACTATGCTACCGAGCTGTCCCCACTATGCTACCGCGCTGCCCCCACTATGCTACCGTGCTGTCCCCACTATGCTACCGTGCTGTCCCCACTATGCTACCGTGCTGCCCCCACTATGCTACCGCGCTGCCCCCACTATGCTACCGCGCTGCCCCCACTATGCTACCGCGCTGCCCCCACTATGCTACCGCGCTGCCCCCACTATGCTACCGTGCTGCCCCTACTATGCTACCGTGCTGCCCCTACTATGCTACCGTGCTGTCCCCACTATGCTACCGTGCTGTCCCCACTATGCTACCGTGCTGCCCCCACTATGCTACCGCGCTGCCCCCACTATGCTACCGTGCTGCCCCCACTATGCTACCGCGCTTCCCCCACTATGCTACTGCGCTACCCCCACTATGCTACCGTGCTGCCCCCACTATGATACCGCGCTACCCCCACTATGCTACCGTGCTGCCCCCACTATGCTACCGTGCTAGCCCCGCAATGCTACCGCGCTGCCCGCACTATGCTACCGTGCTGCCCCCACTATGCTACCGCGCTGCCCGCACTATGCTACCGCGCTACCCCCACTATGCTACCGTGCTGCCCCCACTATGCTACCGTGCTGCCCCCACTATGCTACCGCGCTGCCTCCACTATGCTACCGCGCTGCCCCCCACTATGCTACAGTGCTGCCCCCACTATGCTACCGTGCTGCCCCCACTATGCTACAGTGCTGCCCCCACTATGCTACCGTGCTACCCCCACTATGCTTCCGTGCTACCCCCACTATGCTACCGTGCTGCCCCCTCTATGCTACAATGCTGCCCCCACTATGCTACCGCGCTACCCCCACTATTCTACCGCGCTACCCCCACTATGCTACCGTGCTGCCCCCCACAACTCTACCGCGCTGCCCACACTATGCTACCGCGCTGCCCCCCACTATGCTTCTGCGCTGCCCCACGATGCTACCGTGCTGCCCCCACTATGCTACCGTGCTGCCCCCGCTATGCTACCGCGCTATCCCCACTATGCTACCGCGCTATCCCCACTATGCTACCGCGCTGCCCCCACTATGCTACCGTGCTGCCCCCACTATGCTACCGCGCTGCCCCCACTATGCTACCGCGCTGCCCCCACTATGCTACCGCGCTGCCCCCCACTATGCTACCGTGCTGCCCCCACTATGCTACCGTGCTGCCCCCACTATGCTACCGTGCGACCCCCCACTATGCTACCGTGCTGCCCCCACTATGCTACCGTGCTGCCCCCACTATGCTACCGCGCTACCCCCACGATGCTACCGTGCTGCCCCCACTATGCTACCGTGCTGCCCCCGCTATGCTACCGCGCTATCCCCACTATGCTACCGCGCTGCCCCCACTATACTACCGTGCTGCCCCCACTATGCTACCGCGCTGCCCCCACTATGCTACCGCGCTGCCCCCCACTATGCTACCGTGCTGCCCCCACTATGCTACCGTGCTGCCCCCACTATGCTACCGTGCTGCCCCCACTATGCTACCGTGCTGCCCCCACTACGCTACCGTGCTGCCCCCCACTATGCTAACGCGCTGCCCACACTATGCTACCGCGCTGCCCCCCACTATGCTACCGTGCTACCCCCACTATGCTACCGCGCTGCCCCCCACTATGCTACCCCCACTATGCTACCGCGCTGCCCCCCACTATGCTACCGCGCTGCCCCCACTATGCTACCCTGCTGCCCCCCACAATGCTACCACGCTGCCCCCCACTATGCTACCGCGCTGCCCCTACTATGCTACCGTGCTGCCCCCACTATGCTCCCGTGCTGCCCCCCACTATGCTACCGCGCTGCCCCCACTATGCTCCCGTGCTGCCCCCACTATGCTACCGCGCTGCCCCCCACTATGCTACCGCGCTGCCCCCCACTATGCTACCTTGCTGCCCCCACTATGCTACCGTGGTGCCCCCACTATGCTACCTTGCTGCCCCCACTATGCTACCGTGGTGCCCCCCACTATGCTACCGCGCTGCCCCCCACTATGCTCCCGCGCTGCCCCCCACTATGCTACCGCGCTGCCCCTACTCTGCTACCGTGCTGCCCCCACTATGCTACCGTGGTGCCCCCACTATGCTACCGTGCTGCCCCCCACTATGCTCCCGCGCTGCCCCCCACTATGCTACCGCGCTGCCCCTACTCTGCTACCGTGCTGCCCCCACTATGCTACCGTGCTGCCCCCACTATGCTCCCGTGCTGCCCCCCACTATGCTACCGCGCTGCCCCTACTCTGCTACCGTGCTGCCCCCACTATGCTACCGCGCTGCCCCCCACTATGCTACCGCGCTGCCCCCCACTATGCTACCTTGCTGCCCCCACTATGCTACCGTGGTGCCCCCACTATGCTACCTTGCTGCCCCCACTATGCTACCGTGGTGCCCCCACTATGCTACCGTGCTGCCCCCCACTATGCTCCCGCGCTGCCCCCCACTATGCTACCGTGCTGTCCCCACTATGCTACCGCGCTGCCCCCCACTATGCTACCATGCTGCCCCCACTATGCTACCGTGCTGCCCCCACTATGCTACCGCGCTGCCCCCACTATGCTACCGCGCTACCCCCACTATGCTACCGTGCTGCCCCCACTATGCTACCGTGCTGCCCCCACTATGCTTCCGTGCTACCCCCACTATGCTACCGTGCTGCCCCCACTATGCTACAGTGCTGCCCCCACTATGCTACCGTGCTACCCCCACTATGCTTCCGTGCTACCCCCACTATGCTACCGTGCTGCCCCCACTATGCTACAGTGCTGCCCCCACTATGCTACCGCGCTACCCCCACTATGCTACTGCACTACCCCCACTATGCTATCGTGCTACCCCCACTATTCTACCGCGCTACCCCCACTATGCTACCGTGCTGCCCCCCACAACTCTACCGCGCTGCCCACACTATGCTACCGCGCTGCCCCCCACTATGCTACTGCGCTGCCCCACTATGCTACCGTGCTGCCCCCACTATGCTACCGCGCTACCCCCACGATGCTACTGTGCTGCCCCCACTATGCTACCGTGCTGCCCCCGCTATGCTACCGCGCTGCCCCCACTATGCTACCGCGCTGCCCCCACTATGCTACCGCGCTGCCCCCACTATGCTACCGTGCTGCCCCCGCTATGCTACCGCGCTGCCCCCACTATGCTACCGCGCTGCCCCCACTACGCTACCGTGCTGCCCCCACTATGCTACCGCGTTGCCCCCACTATGCTACCGCGCTGCCCCCACTATGCTACCGTGCTGCCCCCGCTATGCTACCGCGCTGCCCCCACTATGCTACCGCGCTGCCCCCACTACGCTACCGTGCTGCCCCCCACTATGCTAACGCGCTGCCCACACTATGCTACCGCGCTGCCCCCCACTATGCTACCCCCACTATGCTACCGCGCTGCCCCCCACTATGCTACCGCGCTGCCCCCCACTATGCTACTGCGCTGCCCCACTATGCTACCGTGCTGCCCCCACTATGCTACCGCGCTACCCCCACGATGCTACTGTGCTGCCCCCACTATGCTACCGTGCTGCCACCGCTATGCTACCGCGCTGCCCCCACTATGCTACCGCGCTGCCCCCACTATGCTACCGCGCTGCCCCCACTATGCTACCGTGCTGCCCCCGCTATGCTACCGCGCTGCCCCCACTATGCTACCGCGCTGCCCCCACTATGCTACCGCGTTGCCCCCACTATGCTACCGCGCTGCCCCCACTATGCTACCGTGCTGCCCCCGCTATGCTACCGCGCTGCCCCCACTATGCTACCGCGCTGCCCCCACTACGCTACCGTGCTGCCCCCCACTATGCTAACGCGCTGCCCACACTATGCTACCGCGCTGCCCCCCACTATGCTACCCCCACTATGCTACCGCGCTGCCCCCCACTATGCTACCGCGCTGCCCCCACTATGCTACCGCGCTGCCCCCCACAATGCTACCGTGCTGCCCCCCACTATGCTACCGCGCTGCCCCTACTATGCTACCGTGCTGCCCCCACTATGCTACCGTACTGCCCCCACTATGCTACCGCGCTGCCCCCACTATGCTACCGCGCTGCCCCCCACAATGCTACCACGCTGCCCCCCACTATGCTACCGCGCTGCCCCTACTATGCTACCGTGCTGCCCCCACTATGCTCCCGTGCTGCCCCCCACTATGCTACCGCGCTGCCCCTACTATGCTACCATGCTGCCCCCACTATGCTACCGCGCTGCCCCCCACTATGCTACCGTGCTGCCCCCACTATGCTACCGTGGTGCCCCCACTATGCTACCGTGCTGCCTCCCACTATGCTACCGCGCTGCCCCCCACTATGCTACCGTGCTATCCCCACTATGCTATCGCGCTGCCCCCCACTATGCTACCGTACTGCCCCCACTATGCTACCGCGCTGCCCCTACTATGCTACCATGCTGCCCCCACTATGCTACCGCGCTGCCCCCCACTATGCTACCGTGCTGCCCCCACTATGCTACCGTGGTGCCCCCACTATGCTACCGTGCTGCCTCCCACTATGCTACCGCGCTGCCCCCCACTATGCTACCGTGCTGCCCCCCACTATGCTACCGCGCTGCCCCCCACTATGCTACCGTGCTGTCCCCACTATGCTACCGTGCTATCCCCACTATGCTATCGCGCTGCCCCCCACTATGCTACCGCGCTGCCCCCCACTATGCTACCGCGCTGCCCCCCACTATGCTACCGCGCTGCCCCTACTCTGCTACCGTGCTGCCCCCCACTATGCTACCCCGCTGCCCCTACTATGCTACCGCGCTGCCCCTACTATGCTACCGTGCTGCCCCCACTATGCTACCGCGCTGCCCCCACTATGCTACCGTGCTGCCCCCACTATGCTACCGCGCTGCCCCTACTATGCTACCGCGCTGCCCCTACTATGCTACCGCGCTGCCCCCCACTATGCTACCGCGCTGCCCCCACTATGCTACCGCGCTGCCCCTACTATGCTACCGCGCTGCCCCCCACTATGCTACCGCGCTGCCCCTACTATGCTACCCCGCTGCCCCAGATGTGACCCAGAGAGAAATAAACTTGCAGGACTACAGGATAGACCAAGGGGATGGATGAGTGGATTGCTCTACAGCACTTGATGGGCTGCACAGCTTCGATCTGTGCCATGAGTCATGACTTAACTGCCCTCCAAAGCAGTCTTGCAAACCAGAATTTATGTGAAGGCGACAGTTCACCATCACCTTTTGAAGGCAATTGCGATGAACATGAAACATTGTTCTTTTCAGCAACATTCACATTCCATTAAAAACAGGGTAAATAAAATCCCCCGTGTCTTTACATCTTTTTTGATCTCTCATTCGAAATGATACATGAGACATGATAATTTCTCTGGTTAATACAAGGACCAAGTAATGGTTTAATACTCATGCTACTTAGCTGTCATTACCTGTCAGTTTATTCATACCCTTTAGTGACCCGACTCCTATCCTGACTTTTCTTTAGCTATTTGAGAGTCTAGAAAAATAATATTTCTTCTTAAATTCTTTTTTTAAAATTTAGTGACCCAATTAATTTTTTCCAATTAAGGAGCAATTTAGCGTGGCCAATCCACCTACCCTGCACATCTTTGGGTTGTGGGGTGAAACCCACGCAAACACGGGGAGAATGTGCAAACTCCACACGGACGGTGACCCAGAGCCGGGATCGAACCTGGGACCTCGGCGCCTTGAAGCAGTAATGCTAACCACTGCGCCACCGTGCAGCCCTTCTTTTTATACTGCTTGATAATCAAATTTCATAGTCTCTCTTTCCTTTTTTAAAAAAGACTTCTTACAATATTCCTGTTTAAAGGAATAGAGTATAAAAGTAAGGAAATGTTGCTGCAACTGTACAAGGCATTGGTGAGACTGTACCTGGAGTACTGTGCACAAGTTTGGTCCTCTTATTTGAAGAGCGATGCAGTTGCATTGGAGGCAGTTCAGAGGAGATTAACTAGATTGGTTCCAGAGATGAGGGGGTTTGTCTTATGAAGAGAAAGGGATGTGGAGATGCCAGCGTTGGACTGGGGTGAGCACAGCAAGAAGTCTTCCAACACCAGGTTAAAGTCCAACAGGTTTGTTGAAGAGAAAGTGAGCAGTTTAGGTTTATAGTCTTTCGAGTTTAGAAAAATAAAGGGAGATCGAATTGAGGTATACAAGATGATAAAAGGTATTGACAAAGTAGACGTAGAGCGGATGTTTCTTCTTGTGGGGCAATCTAGAACGAGAGATTATAGTTTTAGGATAAGGGACAGCAGATTTCAAACAGCATGGTAGCACAAGTGGTTAGCACTGTGGCTTCACAGCGCCAGGGTCCCAGGTTCCATTCCCCGCTGGGTCACTGTCTGTGCGGAGTCTGCACGTTCTCCCCGTGTGTGCGCGGGTTTCCTCCGGGTGCTCCGGTTTCCTCCCACAGTCCAAAGACGTGCAGGTTAGGTGGATTGGCCATGATAAATTGCTCTTAGTGTCCAAAAAGGCTAGGAGGGGTATTGGGTTACTAGGATAGGGTGGAATTATCATAGAATTTACAGTGCAGAAGGAGGCCATTCGGCCCATCAAGTCTGCACCGGCTCCTGGAAAGAGCACCTTACCCAAGGTCAACACCTCCACCCTATCCCCATAACCCAGTAACCCCACCCAACACTAAGGGCAACTTTGGACACTAAGGGCAATTTATCATGGCCAATCCACCTAACCCGCACATCTTTGGACTGTGGGAGGAAACCGGAGCACCCGGAGGAAACCCACGCACTTACGGGGAGGATGTGCAGACTCCGCACAGACAGTGACCCAAGCCGGAATCGAACCTGGGACCCTGGAGCTGTGAAGCAATTGTGCTATCCACAATGCTACCATGCTGCCCTAAAGTGAGGGCTTAAGTGGGTCGGTGCAGACTCGATGGGCCGAATGGCCTCCTTCTGCACTGCCTGTTCTATTTCTATGTCTGTTAGAAATGAGGAGAAATTACTTCTCTCAAAGGTTCGTAAATCTGTGGAATTCACTGCTATAGAGTGCGGTGGATGCCAGGGCTTTGAATAAATGTGAGGCGGAGATAGACAGGTTTTTAATTAGTAATGGGTTGAAGAGTTATGGAGAACAGGCAGGAAAGTGGTGTTGAGGCGGAGAGGAGACCAGCCATGATCATATTGAAGGGCGGAGTGGGCTCAAGGGGCTGAATTGCCCACTCCTGCTCCCAGTTCTTATGTTTAGCCAGCTGCTCCCATTTTTGAGTCCATACTGTATTTTAAATGTTGTTATTTTTACATATTAAAGAAGGTGAACTTTATTTATTAAGTTTAGTAACAAAACATTTCAACTACCTTTTAGTGGTTAATTACCACAGCTTTTTGGCGACAAGACAAAAAAACTCAAGTGTCAGCATGTTCAACGTGAAGTTTGATAAGTTTACGAATGGAAAACAGCATCATGACTATGTTTGGGGTCTGTCAGTGAGTTTGTGGAAGAGAACGAGAGCTGGACTAAAAATGTGGAAAAGTTGGAGCACTTGTTCTTGGCAAATGGGATCGCAGACGAGGCTAGAAACTGTTCAATTCTCCTGTGTGTATCATGGAAACTGGGTGGCATTTCATTTGCAGATTTAGTTACACTTGTTCAGAATCACCGCAATCCTAAGACCTCAGTAATTGTACAACATTTCAAATTCCAATCATTTTCAGAAGAGGGACAGTCGGTAGTTAACTTTGTTGCTGAATTGCGCCAGCTTTCTGAACATTGCGAGTTTGGGGCAGTTTTGGAAGACATCTATCCAGACAGACTAGTTTGTGGCATGAACGCGGATAGCATTCACTGGTGTTTGCTGAGAGAAGCCACAATTACTTTTAAGAAGGCTCTAGAAATTTCTCAGGGCTTCCAAATGGCTGCCAATAATATATTGGCAAAAGATAGTCAGAAGGCCAATGGCAGCACACAGGCAGGTGCACTGCATCAAGTCGTAAAAGAAGCTGCAAGTAAAAAGGTGAAGACAGTGGAGCGTTTTGGGTGTGGAGGGTCACACTCTATGAATCATTGTAAGCTTATGGATGCTGTTAGTTACCAGTGCAACATGAAGAGGCATTTAGTGAAGAAGTACCGGGTTATTCGGAGAAAGTCAAAGGCTGAGCAACGAACTTCAAATGCAAGGAAGCCTTAGTCGATGGTGCATCGCCTGGAAGTGAGATAAGACACACAAAGGTGACTGAGGACGTCAGTCAGGAATATCCTGAGGTTTTCAAATATGGCTGTGCATTGTGTGGCACTACAGTTAAACTGTCCGTAGATCCTCGGGCTACTCCTTGCTTTTTCAAACCGAGGACAGTGCCCTACGCTATGAATGGCAAGGTGGAGGAGTTGGAGTGGCTGCAAAGTCTGGGAATCATTGAGCCCATTCAGTTTTCACGTTGGGCAGCTCCAATTGTTCCTATTCTTAAAAGCGATGGCACTGTGAGCATATGTGGACATTACAAATTTCTCATTAACCAGGTTTCCAAGCCAGACACTTACCCATTGCCCAGAGTGAAAGATTTGTTGTCAACCCTTGCAGGAGGCAAGATATTTTCAAAATTGGATAGGAGTCAGACTGTAACCACCTGGGTTGGTCACTTCCCGACTTTAAAATGGAGATCCGCTAAGAATGCAGGGAAATTCAGCCAACGCAGGAAAAACAAGCAGGTGCAAAGTTTCCTGTATATCAGAACTTGCAGGAACCCAGACAGCATTGAAACTGACAACCATCTACATATCAATGAGCGATCCCTGGGAACAATTGGAAACAGTTAAGACAAACAAGGCCAAGCCAGACTCCTCGGCGCCAGCAGGAGCCAAGACAAAGGAAGGCCAACGGACACTTAGAAACCGCTCAGCGATCAGGGAACAGCTCCAGTATTGGAGAAATCGATCCAAGTGATCAGAACTCAGTCCAATCACTTGGAACCAGGTACGGGGTCCAGCCAAAAGGGCGCAAAGCCCCTGGGGGCTATAAAATAGAGTCCCCAAGTTCAATTTGTCCTTCTTGGCAGGGTCTCTCAGCAGCTCGACTTGACAGTGACCTGCCTAGTAGCTGCACCAACCAAGTAAGTTTCCAGTCAATGCACGCTACGAGATAGACGCTCCTAGCTACCAGTCCATACCAGCTTTGAATCCCGCAGACTCAGAATCGGACGAAAGGCCATTTGTTCCCCTGACCTGGTGGGCCAGTTCCAAAGCTAAGTGTAGGCCTCTTAGTGTTAGTCTAGTAAGTAGAGTTTTATACATGAGTAGTGATTGACTGTGTATAATAGATGTGTTTTGATTTGAAACGTACTAACTGGTGTATTGAGTTATTGATCAGCACTTGAACTTGAACCTCGTGGTGGTATCATAAAGATACCTGGCGACTCGAGAGCAAAGGTTTAAAACAGAGCAAATTAAGTAAAGACACGAGCAACATTTACTAAGAGCCAACCAAAAGTTAGCAACAAGACTATTCAACAACTCTTGCTAGATGAAGATTCGCAGTATGTGACAATCAACATGCATAAAAGGTTGTGCAAGAATAATGGTTTGGTTTTTGGTGTATCCTCCAGCCGGCGATCTTCCAAAGTATGATGGGCAACTTGCTACAAGGTATTCCTCATGGTGTTGTCTACTTAGATGACATTTTAATTTTGGATAAGACTGAGGAGGAGTACATCAGCAACCTGGATCGAACTTTGAAAAGTTTCCAGAGGTGGGACTGTGTCTGAAGCGAAGCAAGTGCATTTTTCATTCACTGAGCGTGGATTATCTAGGTCACAGAATCACTAAACAAGGTGTATCTCCTGTGGAAGGAAATGTTTGAGTGATAAAGGAAGCTCTGGAGCCCAGGAATGTGGTTGAGCTCAGGTCGTTTGTAGGTTTGATAAGCTATTATGGAAAGTTTTGCGAAACCTGTCTACAGTGTTGGCTCCATTGTATCTACTTCAGCACAAAGAAACCAAATGGAAGTGGGAGTCTACACAGAAGGTTTTCAAAGATGTGAAAGCTCTCCTGCAATCAACAAATCTGCTCGTCCATTTTGATCCAGACAGGGAAATTGTAATGCGATGTCTCACCCTCCGGTGTGGGAGCGATACTTTCTCATGTAATGGAGGACAGGTTGGAAAAACCCATCGGTTTTGCATCTAGGACGCTGACAAAGGCTGAAAAGTGGTATGCACAGTTGGACAAAGAGGGTTTGGCTATCGTTTTTGCGGGAGAAAGATTCCATCAGTACCTCAATGGTCATTCGTTCACCATATGTACTGACCACAAGTCATTGGTGAGCCTTTTCAGCGAGTCTAAATGTACTCCGCCCATAACATCAGCAAGAATGCACTGCTGCGTGGTACATTGTCGGTGTATCAGTACAGCATCGTGTACAGGGCAGGGAAGGACAATGCTAACGCGGGTGCGCTAAGTCGTCTCCCTTTACTGGATTTGCCAACCCAGGTATTGTGTCCTCCCAAGATGATTTTCTGACCAGAGAGACTTGTCCAATCTCCAGTGAGGGCTAAATAAATTAAGTAGCGGATGGGCAGAGATCCTATTCAGTCACAAGTTAAAAGATTTCTGATGCAAGGATGGTAGTCTATCATAGATGGTGGGTTGAAACCTTATGTGAGGCGCAAAGAGGAGTTAATTGAGCTGGATGGTTACATACCGTGGGAGTCCAGAGTGGTCATTCCATCCCCCGATTGTTCGCAAGTCATGGATGAAATTTATGAGGCTCATCCAGGTGCCTTTTGAATTGAAGAATCCAGCTAGGTCATATGTTTGGTGGCCCAATTATGGAGCAGGATTTGGAGAACAAAGTGAAATCCTGTTCTGTATATCAATCTAACCAGATGATGGCGCAACTTGCATCATTACATCCTTGGGAGTGGCCTGATCATCCTTGGTCGAGGCTTCATGTGGATTTTGCAGGTCCTTTTGTGGGTCATATATTTTTCGACATCATGGATGCACATTCTAAGTGGTTAGAAGCATACATCATGACATTACAGCTCCCAGTACCATAGAGAAGCTACGCCAAGACTTTGCAGCTCTTGGGTTACCGGATACTCTTGTTTCTGATAATGGTACAACATTTATGAGCGGGTTGTTCCAAGAGTTTATGCAAAGGAATGGGATGCGCCGTGTGCATACAGTGTCTTTTCATTTAGCTTCAAATGGTTTGGCAGAGCGAGCTGTTCAGACGTTGAAGGAAGGATTTAAGTGATACTCTAGGGACCATTGGTTCTTATTCCAATATTTTATTACACCACAAACAACTACAGGGCTCTCACCAGCTGAATTATTGGTGGATAAAAGGCTGACGTCTCACCTGGATCTACTACATCCTGATGGCAAAGCAAACGTGGGAAGGAGAGACACGATTATCCTGCCATGGCAGATGGTAAAATTTGAATTCAATCAAAAATCTGGAATTAAAAGTCTTAAGGTGACCATGAAACCATGGTCTGCTTGTCGTAAAAACCCATCTGGTTCACTAATGTCCTTTTTGGGAAGGAAATCTGCCGCCCTTACCTGGTCTGGCCTACATGTGACTCCAGACCCACAGTGATGTGGTTGACTCTTAAATGTCTGCAGGAAAGGGCAACTAATGCTGGCCCCGTCAGCAACACCCATATCCCGTGAACGAATATTTTTAAAAATTGCTAAGGTGAGATGTTTTAACTTGAATGATTGTCTTTATAGCAGGAATTTTGACAGTAACCAGCATTGGCTACCTGGAGCTATTCTTAACCAAAGTGATCCAATATCTTTAGTAGTGAAATTGAACAAAGGAAGAGTTATTCATAGGCACCAAGATCATATTCTTCTATGTCATGACCCAGAGACAGCACAATTCAAGATAACATAATAGAAGGAGATGCTGCTGTGGAAATTCAACAAGGAATGGTTCCTGTTGTATCGGGACTTCCAGTGGACTCTACGTCAGGAGAGAGACACTCATGCACAGATACCCAACCTACTCCTGTGCCCACACGTTCAGCTGCACTAAGTCAAGCACCACCAGAGTTAACAGTCACCAGTGGTACTGTGAAGATCATAGTAGTGTAATCGCGAAGCTCCTGAAAGACTGACATATAGTTATAGAACATAGAACGATACAGCGCAGTACAGGCCCTTCGGCCCACGATGTTGCACTGAAACAAAAGCCATCTAACCTACACTATGCCATTATCATCCATATGTTTATCCAATAAACTTTTAAATGCCCTCAATGTTAGCGAGTTCACTACTGTTGCAGGTAGGGCATTCCACGGCCTCACCACTCTTTGCGTAAAGAACCTACCTCCGACCTCTGTCCTATATCTATTACCCCTCAGTTTAAGGCTATGTCCCCTCATGCCAGCCATTTCCATCTGCGGGAGAAGGCTCTCAATGTCCACCCTATCTAACCCCCTGATTATTTTGTATGCCTCTATTAAGTCTCCTCTTAACATTCTTCTCTCTAACGAAAACAACCTCAAGTCCATCAGCCTTTCCTCATAAGATTTTCCCTCCAAACCAGGCAACATCCTGGTAAATCTCCTCTGCACTATTTTCAGAGGCAATAGTTTCAGTGTATTTCTGTCTTTGAGAGGGATTAAAATTTAAGGGGGGAGAAGTGTTAAAGAGTGTTATTATTAAGCATCTTCTTATTTAAATCCATTGCTTAGGTCATCAGTAAGTGCTGTGTCATGCGCGAATGCCTTTAAGAATTGGATGTTGAACAAATGTACCTTTAACAAATGGACCTGATCATATGACTGAAGTGATGTCAGAGGGTGGGGGGAGCTGAGCTGAGCTCACTTCTGCTTTTGGTTTCAGTTGTGCTGAGAGCAGTTTAAAAGTGCCTGGCTGGTTTTGCTGTGAGCTGCTTAAAAGGAGAAAGCCAGTTTGAGAAAGCAGCTTAGATGTGTCTGTGTGTTTCCAGAGAGCTGCAGGAAGAAAAGCAAGGCGCTGGAGCTCAAGTCAACCAAGCTGATATATCTCTGCCATCAAACAGAAAATATATATATTCTGTAACCTGGTGTGTTACTGCTTTGAAGGTTTGAAGCCTTTTGGATGTTCGAAGGAACATTTTGAGGGATTATTTAGTATTGTATTATTTTCGGGGTTATCTTTGAAGGGGTGTTAAGAGATCCCATGTTTATTTAATAGGTTAATTTGAGTTCATGGGATAAACATTGTTTTGTTTTTAAAACTACGTGTCCATAATTGTAATATCAAACATGGGGAACAAGCTGCGTGCTTCAAAAGCAACAATCCATTAAAGGGAGAGGTTGGTTGAACGCCTTGATACATTTTGGGGTTCTGAAAACACCTCGCCCATAACTGTGACATCATTAGTTGTTGCTGTTACCTGGGTATATTCATATTTAACTGCCTTTAGTTCCAATTCTATTCTGATAGTTACTTCAATGTTTTGTCCATGCTGTATTTTAAATTGTTATTTTTATGTATCAGAGAAAATGAACCTTTTCAATTAGAGGGCGGTGATGGTCTGGAACGCACTGCCTGGGAATGTGGCAGAGGCAGGTTGCCTCACATCCTTTAAAAAGTACCTGGATGAGCATTTGGCACGTTGCAACATTCAAGGCTATGGGCTAAGTGCTGGCAAATGGAACTAGCTGACAGGTCAGGTGTGTTTCATGTGTCGGTGCCGAAGGGCCACTTCTGCACTGTGTATTTTCTGTGATTCTGTGACAAGTTACCAGAGGAGCCTTGGGCAGTGAGAAGGGAGAAGGTAAAAGGCTAGGTATTGCATCTTCTGGGAAGGGGATGAGGAATTGGGGGTGATGGAGGAGTGGACCAGGGTGCCAATGGAGGGGTGGGGGGTCCTTGCGGAAGCTGACGGAGGGGGGAGGGGGTGAGGGGAAGATGTGTTCCATGCTGGCACCATGCTGGAGTTGGTGGAACAGGCAGAGGATGATCCTTTGAACGCGGAGACCGATGGGGCAAAATATAAGAAGGGGGTCCCTCTCCTGGTTCTGGGAAAGAGTGAAGGTCGAGGTGCGGGTGATGGGGTCAGTTGAGTGCCTTGTCAACCACAGTAGAGGAGGGGAATCCCTCCACAGATGCTGTCAGGGCTGCTGAGGTTTTCCAGCGGTTTCTGTTTTATGAGCCACAGTATTCTTGCAGCAGGGTCAGTTCAGTCTCTGATTTTCGTTATTCGTGACATTCTTAAAATTGAAATGATCTGCCCGGGCATCAGAGAGTGAGAACAAATGAGAGCAAGGGTGAGAGAGCAAGAGGTCAAAATTCGCACTCAGATTTACTCACTGTGTCCCTCCCTCAGCCAGCACGCCAGGTGAAATCTCATCCTCGATGATCTTTTTTTTTTAAATTTAGAGTACTCAATTCATTTTTTTCCAATTACGGGGCAATTTAGTGTGGCCAATCCACCTAGCCAGCACATCTTTGGTTGTGGGGGCGAAACCCACGCAGACACGGGGAGAATGCAAACTCCACACGGACAGTGACCCAGAGGCGGGATCGAACCTGGGACCTCGGTGCTGTGAGGCAGCACAGCGAACCACTGTGCCACCGTGCTATCATCGATGATCTTACCCTCCATCTCAAGTCGCCATGCCCACTCTCCTCGGGGTTGTTCACTGCCAACAGATGTATATTACACTTCCTCCAGATAAACTGCCTGGCATACATTCACCATCACCCCTCAATCTTGCCATGTCACGTGGGCTCTCGGGTCCCAATGTTTAATCATAGGTAAGGCCAGCTCTGATTATGTATTTTTAATTAGGTGTTGGTGTCAGTGACTGTGGTAGGTTTAAATCAGGTGAGGAAGAAAGAGAGAGAGGAAGTGGGAACGAGAGAGAGAGAGAAAAAGTGGGAGAGAATGGTGAGAAAGAGAACAAAAGCAAGAGAGAGAGCGAGAAAGCAAGAGCAAGAGAGTGAAAGTGAGAAAGCAAGGAGGGAGCGGAAAGCAAGTGTGAGGGAGTGAGAGAGAGAGAGAGCCAGAGAGTGAGAACAAACGAGAGAACGAGTGAGAGTGGTAGCAAGTTAGAAAGCGAGAGCGAGGGAGTGAGAAAGCAAGAGAGAGAGGGAGAGCAAGAGTGCGAGGGAGTGAGAGAGAGAGAACAAGTGACAGAGTGAGAGACAGCAAGTGAGAGTGCGAAAGAGTGAGAACAAGTGAGAGCGAGGGTGAGACAGAGCAAGAGAAAGCAGGGGGGATCACAAAAGTGAGAGCAAGACACCCCAGTCAGTGTGCTGAGAGAAACAGAGGGAGAGAGAAAGAGAGACAGCGAGAGAGTGAGAGACTCCAGTCAGTGTACTGTGAGAAACAGAGGGAGAGTGAGGGAGACAAGAGAGAGAATGAGAGAGTGAGAGACCCCAGTCAATGTACTGTGAGAAACAGAGGGAGAGTGAGGGAGACAAGAGAGAGAATGAGAGAGTGAGAGACCCCAGTCAATGTACTGTGAGAAAAAGGGCGAGACCATTCATTCCCATTCACCCCTCCCCCTGAACTCAACCCCGCCCAATCCCCGTTGTCGCCCGGCAAGTTCATTTCCCTCAATTGCCCGTCCAATTTCCTTTTGGAATTTTCTCACCATTCCCGCTCGCACCGAAATTCTTCGGAAAAGTGACCTTGGGATCTTTCACATCCACTTGAGGTTGGGGGTGGCGTCCCTCGATTGAATGTCCCATCTGTACGACGGAACCTCAGACAGTGAAGCAGTGCATTCTTACCTAAGGGTCATCAAGGGCCCGACGCACCCCGCCTTTCAAATAAAGACAATCTATTTGTTGCAGGCCCAGGAACTGCTGAAGGAAAGGGGCGTGCCCTCAACGCTTTCCATGCCTGTGCTCGTCCTGGGCAGATTCGCAAGAACACCAAATCTTGAAGGCAGCAACAATTTATACTGAACATTGGTAAAGCTCAGCCAGTCTGGCAGCGTCTGTGGAAGTTACTCTCTCCAGTTCCGAAGAAGCAGTCATACGGACTCAAAACGTGAACCGTTTCTCTCTCCACAGTTGCTGCCAGACCCACCGACCATTTCCAATTTAATTTCCGGTTTCCAGTGTAATATCCTGCATGGGACCTATGGGATGGGAATGCTCGTCTTCCCTGGGCTCCTTGCGGAGTACGAGCTCCCTCACTAGAACAAAGAAAAGTACAGCACAGGAACAGGCCCTTCTTCGGCCCTCCAAGTCTGCGCCGACCATGCTGCCCGTCTAAACTAAAATCTTCTACACTTCCGGGGTCCGTATCCCTCTATTCCCATCCTATTCATGTATTTGTCAAGGTGCCCCTTAAACGTCACTATCATACCTCCTTCCACTGAGAATATGGCTCAAGCTATAGAATGTCAAACAGAGTTTTAGTCTGGATCTGGAATCAAGCTTGATGGGAAAATGAAATGTCAAAAAGAACTTTTGGTCTAATGGAATTTATGTTATCTCTTATGTTTTTGCGCTAGACAGTTGCAGTAACAAAACACGGCCATGGGAATCGTTTCTAATTCTACAGATAACTATATTTTAGCTGAGAACCACAGAATGCTGTATTTCTCAGGCCTCCTCTAAAGGGGCTGTCCTTGGGAAGGAAACATTGTCATTTTATTATATAAGTAATTGTCTGCTGTATTAACTTTGACTTGCATCTGTAGACACTCTGATGTACAGTGCTCAAGTCCCGGCGTGAATAAACGTACGTTGGAGTAGCTTGGTGTTCAATTGATCATTTCATCTGGACTGAAAAGAAACTAATTCACATTTGGTAGCAGAGGATGGTTCTCACGGAGCCTTGCCAGGAGCAGACGGTGTAACTGACAGATCGTGTCGGGAGGCAGAGGAGGAATTGGGCCCCCAAATGTGAGTACCCTTGTTACCACTTTGGTTTCCCCTCCGCTGTACCGAGCGCGATCAGGTCCTACCGTCTGTTTCTGGAGAGACTCTTATGAGATCAGGTCAGTCCGGCGAACCCATTACAGTCCGGGTTAGAGGCCCGGGAAGGGGTGGAGTCCCGTAGGAGCTTAGAGTCCTCCTCAAATTCTGGGTTGGAGTCCCGTCGGTTAGAGTCCTCCTCAAATTCTGGGTTGGTGTCCCGTAAGAGGTTAGAGTCCTCTTCGAATTCTAAAGGTGCTTGGCTGTTGATGATCCTTCTGGTTGCTTGGTACCTTCGCGATAAAAGGTTGCCCTTAAAACAAGTGATTGTCTCAACCAGTGTCTCGACTTGTTCGACACTCCGGGTTGACTATTGGCTACAGCGGAGAACGGATAACTCCGTCTAAATTATAGTACTTCTCACCAGGTGCGGATGATGCCTTAAACTCCACAATAAACTGGGTTTCACCGTTGTGTACCCTGTCGGAACACTCAAACAATTTCTTAAATCTGTTAGTTCTGTCTTTAATTCTCTGAGTCTGTCAGACTGTTTTAATCAGTCCTCTCTCTCTCTCTCTTTTCATGTTTCATTTCCAGACTTTGACCTTCTAAAAGTCACTTTCGAACAATTGCCGAAGCCTCCTGATTGGGGAACGGGGCAGAATAAACCCGTTTAAATTCTTGATTGAATAGGCGATTTAGGATCGCTACCAAAATTAAATAGGTAACCACAAGGATCATCCGAGGATAGGAGACAATGGGTAGTACTTTAGATAGCACCTCTGATAGTGGAAGCGTGCTTCAAACTCTTTGTGAACAGTATCCGGAACATTCTAAGCAGCTGCGGCAGTTATCGGGAGAATTGCATAAGAATTTGGGAAAGGGGAAATGGCCCCTGGGAGGATCAAAAGATTTGCCTACGGTTATAGAGGCACAGCAGATTATTTGGCAACATAACCGTAGCTCCACGGCTAAGAAATTGATTGAGTTATGTGGGAGTACTGCCAAAAGAAAATTAAAAGATACATCTTTATTGGCTAATTGGCAGGCTAACGCTTTAAAATTGGGTATTGAATGAACAGAAGGGGGAATTGTTAAGACTGCGGAGGTTTTGAGAAAGGAATGTGCCCACCATAGAAAAAGACCGAAGTCTGTAAAACCCCCCATTTCTAAATCAGGACCGTACGGTCAAATGGCCGGCCTTGCCTTGACCGAGGGAGACGATGAGGATGACCCTGCAAATTGGCTATATAGGGGACGACCGACCGTTACACCGCCACCACGACCGCCTCCACCTTACATTCAAGCCCTTTATCCACCGCTCCCAACGCCACTATCACCACCTCCACCGTCGCAAGGAGGTCCGGCGACTCGCACTTGTTCTAAAACCCGTGCTAATCAATTCCCACAGATGAATCAAGAGTTAGTCCCGGGAAAAGAGGGGGCACCAGAGGTGGATTTCCCTGATTACCCAGACAATTATCAACCGCAGTGTCAGTTTCCCGTCCAGCAAGTTCCCAATATAGCATACAACCCTGCCAACCCCCGGGGCCCAACAACCGGGCATTTCAAAATAATTATTATAATTAATAAATTAATCAAATTTGATACTACTGAATCAGTATTAATAAATTATACAATATGTTAATAATACAGTCAAACAGTTGATTGTTCAGTAACATTTCAATAATAGTATTTCAGCTCAAATTCATCGATTGGGGCAACAGTTGGGTTAGTTTGAATCATTCTAATGGTTGGTCCCCTGCGTTTAGCGAATAGTTTTTTATGCACTTAGCATATTGGTATGTTATGTAAATGATGAATACAGCTACACAGGAGAATAAGATTATTCTTATTGTGGACATTCCAGTGTGTCCAAGCCACCCACAAATTTTATCCCAGAGCGAGATAAATTGGGGTGGATCAAGTTTTTTAATTTCTTTTTGGATATGTAATGCCAAATCTTTAACTTCTTTAGAGTTATTGGGAATGAAAGTGCAACATTCTGCACTTTAACATCTTCTGGATTATACACAAAAGCTTGTTGAAAGGGTTAATTTTCTTGCAGAGACAAAAAGAGGCGTATAGCTTGGAATGATGCCATTCGCATCTCTAAACTTTAAAAAAAAATATTTGTCACTCAAATGGACTGGGAGTAAAAGTTGGATTGCTGCCAAATTCCCGTTATCAAATGTCTTTGAACAATCTGTTCTTTTGGAATATCGATTTGCTTCTAATCTGAGTTTTGTTTTTTAAAACCAGCTTCCACATTGTTTGAAGTTTTAATTCCCAAGCCCAGGCTAATTCTAAACATTTATTTTAAAATATCAAACACAATAACTTATTAAACATATAACTGAACCAATCTCATGCTGTCTCTTGGTTTTCTGTAGATGAATTCGTCGATTCTATTAAAGAAAGCACAACTAACAAGATATGTTAATTTCTTAAAATTAATAAAGCAATATTCAGAATAATGAGTTCTCTTAAATTGACAGTTCTTGACTATCCCGCCTGCACTCAGATCCTTGCTTCTATTTACAACAGCCTCCAGTCGGCGGCTAACCTTACCCTCCAGCAGGACATTGTGGTTTACAGCTCCCACTCTGTCACGGCACTGCTCGGACAGCTCCAAACCCAACATTTAACCATGGCTCGGCAGAACAAATACGAGATTTATACGAGGGCAGCACGATAGCAT
Organism: Scyliorhinus torazame; assembly: GCF_047496885.1. Classification (NCBI taxonomy): domain Eukaryota; kingdom Metazoa; phylum Chordata; class Chondrichthyes; order Carcharhiniformes; family Scyliorhinidae; genus Scyliorhinus; species Scyliorhinus torazame. The sequence goes on along the minus strand of NC_092711.1, from coordinate 180,786,203 downwards.
TGTGGATAGCACAATTGCTTCACAGCTCCAGGGTCCCAGGTTCGATTCCGGCTTGGGTCACTGTCTGTGCGGAGTCTGCACATCGTCCCTGTGTGTGCGTGGGTTTCCTCCGGGTGCTCCGGTTTCCTCCCACAGTCCAAAGATGTGCAGGTTAGGTGGATTGGCCATGCTAAATTGCCCTTAGTGTTGGGTGGGGTTACTGGGTTACGGGGATAGGGTGGAGGTGTTGACCTTGGGTGGGGTGCTCTTTCCAAGAGCCGGTGCAGACTTGATGGACCAAATGGCCTCCTTCTGCACTGTAAATTCTATGAAATGATTTATCTCCTGAATAATCCCAAGCTCCAATTTTGCCACTGCACCACTATCAATCCAGCAAGTTTTCTCTCCGAACCACCTTCGGAATGCTCACAGCCAGGCCACGATTGCCTGACGCTCCTCAGAGAGGAAGCCTCCGTGCGCGATGATCTCACTGACACTCCCCTGCCCGATGTAGACTTAACTGTTTTCACCGACAGCAGTGCTTCCGTCGGCGAAAGGGGGGATAGATTATCAGGGTACGCTACAGTTAATCAGCAGGGAGAAACCTTGGAAGCAGCAGCATTTGAAACACCGTTCTCCGCCCAACAAGCTGAGCTACTTGCACTTATCCGAGCGCGCGTGTTAGGAGAGAATAAGAAAATAAACATTTACACAGACTCCAGATACGCATTTGGAGTCACACACGACTTTGGTCAATTATGGAAGAACAGGGGATTTCTTACATATGCAGGCACTCAGATATCCCACAAACAGTTAGTTTCACAATTACTACAGGCTTTAATGCTCCCTAAACAAATAGCCGTAATAAAGTGCGCTGCCCATTCGACAGGCAAAACCCTGGTGGACGCGGGTAATCGGCAGGCGGACCACCAAGCCAAAGAGGCTTCTCGCTTAAATGACATGGCGGTACCAAAAATGATGAGCCAGACTAAAAGCTCTAAGCGTCAGTCTCCCTCTGAAAAGCCAATGCCGACCATCACTGACGTCATTCAGTTACAGGAGGACGCTCCTGCTTGTGTAAAAAGACTATGGGAAGAATTGGGATGTTATGATCCTGTAAACAAATTGTGGGTCACCCCGGCAGGGCAATCTTGTATTCCCGATGCATTGGCAGCCTGGGCCACCGAATGTGTTCACTTTGCAACTCATTGTGGTGCGTGAGCTACGGGTGATGTATTGCTCAAGACTTGGTGGCATCCAAGACTGCAAGACATAACGCAAAATATTAGCAGTCGTTGTCTAGTATGTCAGCAGTATAATCCTGGAAAAGCAATACCCTGTGAAATGGGTAAAACCCCGCTACCGGAAGGTCCCTTTGAGACACTCCAGATGGATTACATTGAGTTGGAAAGATGCCAATGTTATAAACATGTATTGGTTATTGTTGATGTATTTAGCAAATGGATAGAAGCTTACCCCACTGTAGATAACAAAGCTTCCACGGTAGTAAAAGTTTCGATGCGAGAAATTGTTCCTAGATTTGGGATTCCATATCGATTAAGCTCTGATAATGGACCTCATTTTGTGGGACAGATCGATGAGGAATTTTGTACTCAGCTGGGAATAAAACAACAATTACATGGCACATACCGACCCCAAGCAGCGGGAATGGTAGAAAGGGCTAATCAGACATTAAAGACAAAACTGGCAAAACTACAGGCAGAGACTGGAGCCACTTGGCTCAAATTATTGCCTATTGCCCTCTTCCAAATACGTGCAACCCCAGCTGGAAAGACGCGACTGAGTCCTGCCGAAATTTTATACGGAAGACCCTTGCGTACTCCTTGGGATCAAGGGAAACATAAGGAAGTACAGTTTCACCATATGACCACTGAAATGGCCAACTATGTGATAGCCTTGACTAAAGTACGAAAAGGCCTCCATTCACGGGTACGAGCTGCTTATGAGGAGATACCTCCCTTGTCCAGTTCTGTCACTATTAATCCGGGGGAGTATGTTCTGATTCGTAATTGGGTTAGGAAAGGATTAGAACCCCGATGGGAAGGACCACACCAGGTCCTACTCACTACTCCCACTGCTGTAAAAGTAAAAGGCAGAAATGCCTGGGTCCACATCCACCATTGTAAGGTTGTGAAAATGCAATAGAGAATAACCCTCTGTTTCGAGCCCGAGGTAATAACTCCGACATCACTTAAAGGATGAAGGACAGCCTTATTATCGTAACCCTGCTGGGACTTTTGGAAACGGGAGGAGAGGCCAAGCGAAGAACCTGTGGCCCCAAGGGAAGACGGACTCATCACCTCTGTCGAGGAGACACCTTACAATGCACTAGTCAAGGCCCAGGAGAAAGACCTGCGGACGGATGTTCGGCCTACGTACAACGATGCAATCGGACCATACTCATCAGTGGAGTGACTAAGGGCAACTTACCCTATCATCAGGTCAACTGTAAATGGGACTATATCTGCAAAAAAAAAAAAAAAAGACTTTACCCTTGGGATGCGTTGACCAAGGGAGGCTGCGGAAAAAAAAAAGGGGAATTACATGTAAACACGTATCTGTATATGTCATATGTGTACGCAAAGGACATGAATGTTTCTGGTTGCTGGGTATGTACACATATCCCGACCCATGCTAAGGGAGGGATCCCCCTCAGACCTGTTCCGCTTAACCTGTCAGAAACAGTAGAATGGTATATTTATCAGGATGGTACTTGTCAATCCCCCAGGACTATAAGAATTGCATCTATGGTAAGACACCCAGACGGCGGGGCAGCTTCTAGTTTATCGTTTCTCCCCATATCCCCAAGACCTTGGAAAGAGGGGGCTATCCAATGAACACCTTTGAGATGTGGTACCAACCAAGTTATAACAAATCCCACCAGCCTCCGTTTCTTACCCTCACTAATACCACCAACATGGGAAGACCACTGGGAATAATATGTTTAGTAAGGAATGTGGTTAAAGGTATATTTGTAGGTGCTAGTCAATGCGAGCACAGATTTGTGGTGGCCAACATATCCGAGGTCTATCCCATATATACGTCTCCTCAGTTTTATGGGTGTACACTGGACGTCCCATACTCAAATGGGACAGGCACCTTCAAGTACTCCTTGATGGCTGAAGGGTTTGATGTGGACAAACTCACTTCGTACAATGGGACGTATTTTATTTGTGGCCACAAGGCATATCCCTGGCTGCCAGATAATTGGACGAGATCCTGTTATCTGGGGTATGTAGTCCCCTTTATACACCACCTCGCCAATTTAGGCGACCATTACCAAATGATGAAGCGACAAAAGAGAGAAATAACCAAAACGCAACGATACTTTGGGATCCTGCTTCCCCCTATCGGGGTAGCTCTTGCAATGAAGGAAATAAGGAAGATAGCAAAAATCCTGGAGGTAGCAAACGGCACCACTGAAGCATTGACTGAGATAAATAATGAAATGGTGGCAATAAGAACCGTAGCCCTACAAAACCGAATGGCCCTCGATTACCTCCTTGCAAACAAAGGTGGGACTTGGGCCGTGATCGGTTCGGAATGTTGCACCTACATCCCCGATAGTTCGGAGAACATCACTCACCTCGTGGATCATATCCACAAAGAGGTTAAGAAACTGCATGAAACGGATGGGTGGTTAGATTGGTTATTTGCCGGATCATGGGGGTCTTACCTGGTGCATGGATTGATAATCCTGGTAGTTGTAATACTTGTAATAATTGTTTAGCTTCCTAATGAAATGCTTGTGTAAAAGTGTCAGTGCAGCAGTAATTTCTCAACAGTTAATGCAGCAACATGAAGTGCGCCTTGAAGATTTAATGGATGTGAAAGCAAGTGCAGAGGAATGTAAGAAAATGATAGAAGTACAGATAGAATGGGAGAGACTGAGACAATTGGCTATGGATTAGAAGTTATCATGAAATGATAAAAGGGGGGAATGAGAATATGGCTCAAGCTATAGAATGTCAAACAGAGTTTTAGTCTGGATCTGGAATCAAGCTTGATGGGAAAATGAAATGTTAAAAATAACTTTTGGTCTAATGGAATTTATGTTATCTCTTATGTTTTTGCGCTAGACAGTTGCAGTAACAAAACACGGCCTTGGGAATCGTTTCTAATTCTACAGATAACTATATTTTAGCTGAAAGCCACAGAATGCTGTATTTCTGAGGCCCCCTCTAAAGGGGAAGGAAACATTGTCATTTTATTATATAAGTAATTGTCTGCTGTATTAACTTCGACTTGCATCTGTAGACACTGATGTACAGTGCTCAAGTCCCGGCCGTGAATAAACGTACGTTGGAGTAGCTTGGTGTTCGATTGATCATTTCATCCGGACTGAAAAGAAACTCATTAACACCACCACCTCCTCCGGTAGCGAGTTCCAGGCACCCACTACCCTCTGTGTAAAAAACTTGCCTCGTACATCTCCTCTAAACCTTGCCCCTTGCACCTTAAACCTATGCCCCCTAGTAATTGACCCCTCTACCCTGGGAAAAAGTCTCTGACTATCCACTCTGTCTATGCCCCTCATAATTTTGTAGACCTCTATCAGGTCGCCCCTCAACCTCCGTCATTCCAGTGAGAACAAACCAAGTTTATTCAACCGCTCCTCATAGCTAATGCCCTCCATACCAGGCAACATCCTGGTAAATCTCTTCTGCACCCTCTCTAAAGCCTCCTCATCCTTCTGGTAGTGTGGCGACCAGAATTGAACACTATACTTCAAGTGTGGCCTAACTAAGGTTCTATACAGCTGCAACATGACTTGCCAATTCTTATACTCAATGCCCCGGCCAATGAAGGCAAGCATGCCATATGCCTTCTTGACTACCTTCTCCACCTGTGTTGCCCCTTTCAGTGACCTGTGGACCTGTACACCTAGATCTCCCTGACTGTCAATACTCTTGAGGGTTCTACCATTCACTGTATATTCCCTACCTGCATTAGACCTTCCAAAATGAATTACCTCACATTTGTCCGGATTAAACTCCATCTGCCATCTCTCCGCCCAAGTCTCCAAACAATCTAAATCCTGCTGTATCCTCTGACAGTCCTCATCCCTATCCGCAATTCCACCAACCTTTGTGTCATCTGCAAACTTACTAATCAGACCAGTTACATTTTCCTCCAAATCATTTATATATACTACGAACAGCAATGGTCCCAGCACTGATCCCTGCGGAACACCACTAGTCACAGCCCTCCAATTAGAAAAGCAATGGGGTATATCAATGGGGGCGGGGTATATCAATGATCCAGTGTATACAAAGTCAGGCAAAAAAGGCACCAACCAGAAGGAACCCAATTGGGGTTTACCGGGAAGTGCACATATATTGTTTGTAAATAAACTGTTGTTCTTCTTTACTAGTTATGGACTCCCTGTGCTTTTATTAAATCCAGCATTGGCAGTATTTTGCTTTATTATACTGAATGTTGCTGCCTTTGAAATTCGGTGTTCTTGCACATCTGTTGTGATGAGTGCAAGAGTACAACCATTCCCTGGTTCATTCCTCGTGGCAATGCATTTACCAAGCAACTTGTCTGCTTCGAACTAAACTAAAGTTTGGCAAATTACTGTCTCCCTAGTGAATTCTCCATAGTGGCGCTTTAACCAATCAGAGTCCCCTTGCCAATGAATCAGCACTCTCTTCTCAATGCAGTAGTCTTGCAATTCTGTCCTTTCCTTCTGCAGTATGAATTGTTGTTCCTTTTGAGATTTGGCATTCTTGTGAATGTGTCCTGATGAGTGCTGAACGATCAGCTTCGATGCATGTGTCTTTCCACAGCAATACTCTCCAAGCTCCATGCTCCCAAACTATTATTTCTCCCAAAGAATAATAAACCCCAACCTTCACGATGAACATCAGTATAAGTAAATCCCAGTGGTCCTGAGCACATCACCAAGTTCAGTGTCCTGGGCCAAATGGGGTCGAACCCTCCCCTTCCCTCTGGGCAGTCATGTGTGAACCTGCTGGTGCCTCAGTAGGTAGGAGGAGCGGGTGAATCCCTTCCCGCAGGCCAAGCAGGTGAAGGGCCTCTCCCCTCTGTGGACCTGCTGGTGGGTCAGCAGGCTGGCGGAGCGTTTGAAGCGCCTGCCGCTGTGCAGGCAGCGGAATGGCCTCTCATCTGTGTGGATGCGCTGGTGGATGAGGAGCTCCTCGGAGCTCCGGAAGTCCTTGCCGCACTCGTAGCAGGGAAAGGGCCGCTCCTGGTGTGCATGCGCTGGTGCCTGAGCAGGCTGGACGACTGGCTGAAGCCCCAGCCGCAATGGGGGCAAGGGAACGGCCGCTCGCCGGTGTGGACCCGCCGGTGTTTCAGCAGCTGCTCGACGCTCTTGAAGGCCTTGCCACAGTCCAGGAAGTTGTGCCGCCGCTCGCCGGTGTGGACTCGCCGGTGGGTCAGCAGGTTGGGGGACTGGGTGAAGCCTTTGCCTCACTGGGCGCAGATGAAGGGCCGCTCGCCCGTGTGACCGTGCTGGTGCGTCTGCAGCTCGGACGGATAGTTGGATCGTTTGCCGCAGTCACCGCAGTGGTGTGGCTGCTCACCAGTGTGGTCGCGCCGGTGCGTCAGCAGGTTGGACGACTGGCTGAAGGTCCGCTCACACATGCTACAAGCGTGCAGCTTCCGGCCTGTCGGCTGGTCGCCCCTCCCTCTGCGTTCGGGGGCCGGCGACACCCGGGTCCTGAATGGGAGGGGGCTGCTCCTCACGTCGTCTCCATGGATCGATCGAAGGCTCCCTGGAATGACACCTAGAAGAGGGAAATCTGTCACCATCGCGGGAAGAAGATCAGAGGTTGCAAAGGTCGAGAAAGACAGCAGCCCGTCCGCACACAGCAAAATCCCACTTACATCCGGCTGATCATAGGTTCCTTTTCTTTAGATTTTACGTAGCCATATTAGTGAAGGGATTTTAGTGACCCCGCGCCCACCACCAGGATCACTGGGGAAATGCTGACAACCCCTCCTCCCCAACCACCCTCTCCCATCCACTGTAGCTCTTCAGACTTATCAGAGCACAGAGAGAGTCCATTCTGTCCTCCCTGGCTCTTCACATGCAATCCAGTCAGTCCCATTACCTCTGAGTAGACGGGGGAAAACTGTTCCCACTCGTAAAAGGATCAAGAATGAGAGAGAAGGCTCAGGTTTGAAGTGATTTGCAAATACATTTTTTTTGAAAGCACGTGATTCGGGTCTGGAATGCACTGCCTGGAAGTGTGATAGAGGCAGATTCAATCTAGGACAATGGCAGCAGATACCACCACCCGGAGGATCCCATCCAAGTCACTCACCGTCCTGACTTGGAAATACATCGGCCAATCCTTCACTGTGGCTGGGTCTAAAATCCTGGAACTCACTCCTGAACAGCCCTGTAATTGGTACCAACACCACAGGGTCTGCAGTGGTGGCAGCTATGGGTTTGTAAGGCGCTGCCTATGGAGCCTTGGTGAGTTCCTGCATTGCATCTTGTACATGGTACACACAGCGGCCACTGAGTCGGTGATGGAGTGAATGTTTTTGAAGGGTTGTCAATCAACCTTGATGGTGTTGAACTTTATGAGTGTTGTTGGGGCTGCACTCATCCAGGCAAGTGGAGAGTATTCCCTCCCTCACAGTACTGTGGGTGTGACCTACATCTCAGGGACTGCAATGGATAAAAAAGGTGGCTCACCACCACCTTTGCAAGGGGGAACGAATGCTGCTGGTGGCCCAGCCAGCGACGCCCACATGAGGATGGATTCGATTCTGACCGGTGAAGGGGCACTGGGGCAGACATTACGCAGAATGGCTCTCATGGCAACTTTCCTGACCCAAAGAGCCCCGCGCGGGAGACACCGCCTTATCAAGAGTAGTGAGGCGGCGAGCTTCAAGTTCCGACCATGCGCAGTGCGGGTGGAGGGAACTGCGTCCTAAGCATGCGCAGTGGTGGTAGTGGGGGGAGAGAGCATGCGCAATTGGAAGGGCACCTGATGACGGTTGCCATTGGGTTTGTGTGCGTTGGAATGCGACGCGAACATGCGCCCTTGGAGATTGGGGGAGGGATGATGGGTGCAAGACACGAGCATGCGCATTGGTGCGGGAGGGGGGTACGACGGAGTTCGGATATCAAGCATGCGCACTGGCGGAGGCGGGGTTATCGGCCCGGGAGTCACGTAACGAGCATGCGCGGGTTAAGGGGCGTGTCGGCGCCGTCACGCGAGCATGGGCGGTTGGGATATGCGTCCCGAGCATGCGCCCTGCGGGCGATGGCTGAAGAAGGTTTGAGGCGCAGGTAGGAGACGAGCGTCCGCCCGGCTCTGGGAAAGGAGGAGGAAGAGGAGAATCGACCTGGGTTTGATAAACACCGCCATCGGCAAAATATTCCCGACACCCTGTTCCCCGCACCACCGGTGGCTCCGGGGTCTATTCTTTTATCTCCCCACTCCGTCCCGGCAGGACGCGACTCGAGCCGACTCACCACCGAGCCCCCAGCATCCACCGCGGGCGGGCAGGGGAGGAGGCGCATGCGCGCCGAGCCGCCGCCGGCCGAGAAAGAGCCATTTCTGGAACGCGGGGCATTATGGGCACCCTGGGCGCCATTGCCACCCGCGCTCAGCTGTGAGGAGGCGTAAGAGTTTTCACGGCACAGAAAGAGGCCTTTCCGCCGGCCAGCAAGCATCTGTTTATTCCCAACACTTGGCCCATAGCCTTGTACGCTATGCCATCTTGAGTGTTCATCTAAATGCTTCAATTTGGGCGGCACAGTAGTTAGCACTGTTGCTTCACAGTGCCAGGGACCGGGGTTCGATTCCCAGCTTGGGCCACTGACTGCAAAGTCTGTGTGGGTTTTCTTTGGGTACTCTGGTTTTCTCCCACTGTCCAAAGATGTGCAGGTTAGGTGGGGTTGTAGGATTACGGGGATCGGATGGAGGTGTGGTCTTAAGTAGGGTGCTCTTTTAGGGGCTGGTGTAGACTCGATGGGCCAAATGGCCTCCTTTTGCACTGTAAATTCTATGATTCTGTGAATTGTTGTGAGGATTCCTGCCTCTACTCCACTTTCAGACTGAGTCCCAGATTCCTACCACCCTCTGCGTGAAAATGTTTTTCCTCAAGTGCCTTTTAAATCTCCTGCGCCAACCATAAATCTGTGCCCCCCCCCCCCCTCCAACTACTATTAACCCCTCTACTAAGCAGAGAGGATTCTTTGTATCTATGTCCTTCATAATTTTGTCGCTGAAACGCCGGGGAACATCCTGGTGAATCTCCTCTGCACCGTCTTCCTTCAAAAGTGTGGTGACCAGGACCGTGTGGTGACCAGGACTGCGCACAATGTTCCAGCTGTAGCCTAACAAGCATTTTAGACAGCTCAATCATAACCTTCCTGCTCTTACATTAAATACCTCGGTCATTAAAGTCAAGTATCCCACATGCATGCTTAGCTACTTTATCAACCTGCCCTGCTGCCTTCAGGGATCTTCGGACATGCACCCAAAGATCGATTTGGAAATGTTACTTACAGGGATGACTGTGGATAGGGAATGACAAACATTCAAGAAATGCGTGGGGAAACTGCTACAATTTTGTTTTTCCTGTCTGGGTCAAAAGTCAAACAGGTAAGGTGGCCAAACCATGACTTACTGTACTTGCTGTGGAGCAATTGCAGCAAAGGTTTAACAGGCTGATTCCTGGGATGGCAGGACTGTCATATAAGGAGAAACTGAGTCGATTAGGATTATATTCATTGGAGTTTAGAAGAGTGAGGGGGGAATCTCATAGAAGCTTATAAAATTCCAACAGGATTAGACAGGGTAGATTCAGAAAGAATGTTCCTGATTGTGGGGAGTCCAGAATTAAGGGTTGTGGTTTGAGGGTAAGGTGAGGTGAGGAGAGATTTCTTCGCCCAGAGAGTGGTGAATTTGTGGCATTAACTACCACAGAAAGAAGTTGAGGCTAAAATGTTCTTGGGGCTAAAAGAATCAAGGGATACGGAGGGGAGGAGGAGGCAGGATCAGGGTATCGAACATGATCAGCTATGATCAGAATGAATGGCGGAGCAGGCTCGAAGGGCGAAGTGGCCTTCTATGTATGTTTCTCTGTATTTTACCAGGGAAATTAGAGATAGTGTGAGATCTAAGTAAGAAGTATACAAATTGGCCAAGAAAAACAACACACCTGAGGATTGGGAGCAGGTTAGAATTCAGCAAAGGAAGACCAAAGGATTGATTAAGAAGGGGAAAATAGAGTTTGAGAGTAAGCTTGCGGGGAACATAAAAACTACCCAATAGGTATGTGAAGAGAAAAAGATTAGTGAAGACAAATGTCGGGCGCTTCGTCAGAAATGGGCATTTATAATGGAGGGAAAAAAGAAATGGCTGACCAAATAAATACATTCTTTGGTTCTATCTTCACAAAGGAGGAAAGAAATAACATTGCAGAACTGTTGGGGAACGCAGAGTTTAGTGATAGGGAGGAACTGAACGAGATCAGTATTTGTCAAGAAATGGTATTGGGGAAATGATTGGAATTGAAGGCCAATAAATCTCCAGGGCCTGATAATCTACATTCCCGAGGACTTAAGGAAATGGCTCTAGAGGTCGTGGATACGTTGGTTGTCATCTTCCAAGATTCTGTAGACTCTGGAACCGTTCCTACAGATTGGAGGGTAGCTAATAGAAGTCCACGATTTAAAAAGGGAGGTAGAGAGAAAACAGTAAGCCTGACGTCAGTAGTGGGGAAAGTTCTAGAATCCATTATCAAGCATTTTATGGCAAGCACTTAGGAAACAGTGGCAGAATCAGACAGAGTCAGCATGGATTTATGATGGCAAATCTACTGGAATTCTTTGAAGATGCAACTAGAACAAAGAACAATACAGCACAGGAACAGGCCCTTCAGCCCTCCAAGCCTGTACCGGTCATGATACCAACCTTTGCCAAAACCCTCAGCACTTCCTTGTGCCGTATCCCTCTATACCCATCCTATCCATGCGTTTGTCAAGGTGCCTTTTGAACGCCGTCAGTGTATCTGCTTCCACAACCTCCCCTGGCACCGCGTTCCAGGCATTCACTACCCTCTGTGTAATAAACCTGCCTCGCACATCGCCTCTAAACTTTGCCCCGTGGACCTTAAATCTATCCCCCCTGGTGAAAGACAGAAAGTAAGAGTTTCCATAGATATTTAAAAAGAAAATGAGTTAACAAAGTGAGTGTCTAGCAAGAGAGTCTGGGGAATTAGTAGGGTGGTGGGGAATCTGGAACTCACTGACTGAGAGGCTGGTAGAGACGGGAACTCTCACAACATTTGAGAAGTATTTAGATGAGCACTTGAAACGCCACAGCAATCAAACGCAGGAAAATAGGATTAGAACAGATAGGTGCTTGATGGCTGGTGCAGACACGATGAATGAAGGGCCTCTTTCTGTGCTGCAAAACTCGATGACTGACATAGGTTTTACAGGGTTTGACAGGGTGGATGTAGATAGGAAGTTTCCCCTGGTTGGAGAGTCCAAACTGGTGAGGCCGACCGGCGTGGGCATGCAGCTGGGCCGGGCACCCCAGCGGAGAGAGGCCATTTGTCTACGAGCCTGCAGGAGTGGCTTCACCCAGTCGGCCCACCTGCAGGCCCACCAGTAGATCCGCACCAGGGAGCGGCCATTCCCCTGTCTGGCCTGTGGGAAGGGCTTCCCACTCCTCACTGCACCTGCTGGAGCCTGGCTGATCCACACAGACCAGTGGCCCATCCAGACTGCTCCACCATTCAATGGTGCAGCAATGGCAAGTCCACAGCTGGAACAGGCCGCTCGGCTGCCTCTGCTGCTCCCGGCCCCCTCCTCTTCCCCCACGCAGTGGTTGCGACTGGCCCCCCACCTGCCCCGTGTACCAGAAAGCCTTCAGCCATGCCTCCCACCTGCTGATGTGCCGGTGTGCACACGGGCATTCACCTGCCCCGAGTGTGGCAAGGACACCCACCGGCACATTCACACTGGGGAATGGCCGTTCTCCTGCCTGGGGGCGGGAAGGGACTCACCGAGTCTTCCCACCTGCTGAAACACCACGCACCCGAGTTTGACTTTGTGAGGGATGGATTCAGCCCGTGACTGATGCTGCAAATCACCTCCAGGACTGAACCATGTACATACATGAACCTTGGATAGAGGATTGGCTAACTGATAGAAGACAGAATTGGGATAGGAGGAGCATGTTCAGGATGGTAACTGATAACTAGTGGACTGTCGCAGAGATAAGTGCTGGGACCACAATTATTTAGAATTTATATTAATGACTTGGAAAAGGGAAGTGAATACACTATTTCCAAGCTTGCCGATGACACAAAAATAGGTGGGAAGGCGGATGGTGAGGATGACACAGAGTCTACATGGGGATATAGACTGGTTAAGTGAGGGGGCAAAAACTTGGCAGATGAAATATAATAGAAAATGTGGTTATGCATTTTGGTAGGAAGAATAAAGGGGCTGAATATTAGTTAAATGGAGAAAGACTGCAGAAAACTGCAGCACGGGGATTTGGGGGTCCTCGTGCATAAGTCACAAAAAGCTAGAGTGCAAGTTCAACAAGTAATTGGGAAGGCAAGTGGAATATTGGTCTTTATTTCAAAGGAAATGGAAAATAAAAGTTAGGCTACACCTGGAACATTGAACAGTTTTGTTCCCCTTATCGCAGGAAAGATATACTGGCATCGGAGGCAGTCCAGAGAAGGTTCACTAGGTTGATACCGGGTATGGAGTGATTTTCTGATGAGGAGAGGTTGAGGAGGTTGGGCCTGTACTCTTTGGAGTTTAAAAGAATGAGAGGCGACCTTATTTAGACATACAGGATTCTCAGGGGATTGACTTGGTAGATGCTGAGAGGATCTTTCCTCTTGTGGGAGACTCTAGGACCAGAGGGCATCATCTCAGAGTAACTCAGTTCCCCCATTTAAGACAGAGATGAGAAGGAATTTCTTCTCTCAAAGGTTAGTGAACCTGTGGAATTCTTTATCGCAGAGAGCTGTAGAGGCTGGGTCATTAATATGTTCAAGGCCGAGATGGACAGATTTTTAATCAGGAAGGGAATCAGGGGTTATGGGGATAAGGCGGGAAATGGAGTTGAGGATTATCACATCAGTCATGATCTCATTGAATGGTGGAGCAGTCTGGAGGGGCCGAGTGGCCTATTTCATTTCCTATGTCTTCCGGTCTCTGTTGATGCTACCAACACTCCCTTCCCTCCACGCCTCCTTCTGCTCTCACCACTGGATTCTGATATTCTGAATATGTGACAAATCAACAAACTTTGTTTCAAGTGCCCGATGTCTCTCGATAAGATGAAAGTTTTTTTTAAAATTTGGAGTACCCAATTCATTTTTTTTTCCAATTAAGGGGCAATTTAGTGTGGCCAATCCACCTAGCTTGCACATCTTTTGGGTTGTGGGGGCGAAACCCACGCAAACACGGGGAGAATGTGCAAACTCCACACGGACAGTGACCCAGGGATCGAACCCGGGACCTCGGCGCCGTGAGGCTGCAGGGCTAACCCACTGCGCCACCGTGCTGCCCTAAGAAAATATCAAAGTTGACTAGTTTCTTGTAGAGGGTTTTGGTGAGACCACATGTGAAGTAGGGTGCAGTTTCAGTCTCTACATTTAAGGAAGGATATACTCACATTGGAGATGGTTCAGTGAAAGTTCACTAAATTGGGTCCATGGGATGAGGGAGTTGTCCTATGATAGGCTGAGTAAATTGGGCTGACCTTCCCTGGATTTAAAGCAATAAGAGGTGATCTCATTGAAAACCACACAATTCTGAATGGGTTTGATAGGATGGACGCGGAGAGATTGTTTCCGCTGGTCAGGGAATCTAACCTTTTCTGCCTGCAGTGGCCATTTTAGAAGGTTATAACCTGTGTGAGTGGAATCGGCACATAGGGAATCAGCCAGGGCATTTCCCCAAGGAAAACACAAGAGTTCTGTTCCAGACCAGCCCCCCTACCCCGCCCCCCCCCCCCCCCCCCGCCAACTGTGTCCCTCCCACGTCCTTTATTCATTGATACATAATGAGTGTCATGTGACCTGTCCCAGTGCGTTCAATGACCTGTTTCTCACAGTCATTTCATTTTGCAGTGCAGGAATTAGGAGTATTGCTGGAAGAACAAAGAGGCGCACTACCAAAGTGTTTTGCCTTACACTCATCAGGGGAGCCCGCAAGAAATGGCCAAATGGACAACAGGCCAACAACGATTTATCCTGCACGGGAAGAGAGTGCTGCTTGGTTGGCCAGTGGACCCTGGCTGGTGGAGGTGTTGCAATTGGTGAATGGAGCAAGTTAACCTCCCGGTTCAAATTCAAACCGGGCTTGTGCGAGCGAGAAGCCGCGAGGTACTTGGCCTCCGCAGACGGAAGGAGCATGTCCACACTTTTGCGCCTTTCTTCATTCTAAACAAATGCTTAGGGGGCATCCATTCCCTGGTTCATTCCCCAAAGGGAGTTGACCTGCCCCAGTTTGAATTCAAACAAGGTTGGGCAGTTAACTGCTCCGTGCTGCAGAGTCTGTGACAACGTCTTCACCAGGCCAGTCGGAGTTCACTTGCCAACTAATCTCTTGCCAACTAATCTCTTGCCATGCAGTATAAATTGTTGTCTCCTTTCCCCCACCCCATTTCTGTTGGTAATTCTTGCGAGCCAGCCTGATGAGCGCAAGACTGAAAGTTTTGAAAGCTGATCTCTCTTTTCTTTCCCAGTAATAAACAAGAATCCTGGCCCTCAAGACCCAGGATAGGGCCCTGAGGTCCCGGATTCGAATCCCACCACGGCTTTTGGGGAAATTTGAATTCAATAAATATCTGGACTTTAAAAAGCCATGAAACCATTATCAATTGTAAAAAAAGCATCAGTTCACCAATGTCCTTTAGGGAAGGAAATCTGCCGTCCTTACCTGGTCTGGCCTACTTTTGACTCCAGATTTCACAGCAATGTTGTTGACTCCTTTTTTATATAAATTTAGAGTACCCAATTCATTTTTTCCAATTAAGGGGCAATTTAGCGTGGCCAATCCATCTACCCTGCACATCTTTGGGTTGTGGGGGCGAAACCCACGCAAACACTGGGAGAATGTGCAAACTCCACACGGACAGTGACCCAGAGCCGGGATCGAACCTGGGACCTCGGCGCCGTGAGGCTGCAGTGCTAAACACTGCCCCACCGTGCTGCCCCAATGTGGTTGACTCTTAAATGCTCTCTGAACAAGGGGCAGTTCGGGATGGGCAATAAATGCTGGTCTAGCCAATGATGCCCACGCCCCATGAATGAATAAATGAACATCAAAGATCAACAAAAGACTATTTTTTTGCATTGAGGACAGAAGATTGATCTAATCTCAGTTGATGAGAAGATTTGATTGGGTAGTTGTAGAAAATTGGGATGGTGGTGGGTTCATAGATTATCATAGAATTTATAGTGCAGAAGGAGGCCATTCGGCCCATCGAGTCTGCACCGGCTCTTGGAAAGAGCACCCTACCCAAGGTCAACACCGCCACCCTATCCCCATAACCCAGTAACCCCACCCAACACTAAGGGCAATTTTGGACACTAAGGGCAATTTATCATGGCCAATCCACCTAACCCGCACATCTTTGGACTGTGGGAGGAAACCGGAGCACCCGGAGGAAACCCACGCACACACGGGGAGGATGTGCAGACTCCGCACAGACAGTGACCCAAGCCAGAATCGAACCTGGGACCCTGGAGCTGTGAAGCAATTGTGCTATCCACAAGGCTACCGTGCTGCCCCTTGGGGCGAGGGAAGGGGCCAGAACAAGGAAACGTAGACGTAACATGAGAGCCAGATCATTCAGAGGTGGGGTAGGGGAGGGAGATCAGTGGAACACCCCCATCCCACAAACTCCACACACAAGCTGTTGAGGCAAAAAAATTCAAAACTGAGCTCAGCAAGGTTTTTGTTTTGGCTCATATAATAATCTTTATTGTCACAAGTAGGCTTACATTAACACTGCAATGAAACTACTCTGAAAATCCCCTCAGCGAGGACATTTGAGGGTTACAGAGACAAGATAGGGTAGCGGAGCTGAATGGCCTTCTTTTGTCCCTCTGTAATCAGCTCAAGGTGGGCCGAATGGACCCCTCCTGTTCCTGTATAACCGGCTCGAGGGGGGCTGAATGACCTCCCGCCCCAGTCTAGCAGGTGGAGGGGGCTGGATGGCCTCCTCTTGTCCCCGTGTAACAGGCTCGAGATGGGTTGAATGGCCTCTTCCTCCTGTTGCTGCATTCTCAAAGCAAACTCCTCTTGGTTTTGTGGATGTCTTTGCAAGCAGCATAGCCGCAGAGCGCGCAGCTTTTTCTGAGAGCCTTTGGATTGGCTGGCACTATGCTGAGGTGTCAACCAACTGATAGAATTGGAGGACCAATCAGAGCTCCCCATTGTCTGAAAGTGGAAGCTGGACAATGAGCTTGTTGACCTCATTCCTGCTCAGAAAAGCTGCTGCTGCTCTTAGATTGATCTTCACACAAACTGAAACTTCCTCCTGTCTCCAACATCTGTGAGTAAAACACTTTCTTTTCTCCCCCTTTCCATTTATTTTCTCATTCTGACCTTCCATTGGGGACTTGCAGCAACTGAAGGGAAAGGAAGTGAATCCAGTTACACCCATTTTTCATCCAGTAATATCGACATATATCTGGCAGCCTGCATGAAGATTTTCAGTCTGTTTCCAGGACAGGAAGCAGTGGGCATGGATCTGTCAATCAGCCTGAATCAGCACCTTCAGGAGAATTGGGAGGGTGAATATTCGATACAGCAGAGTGAGAATGGAGGGAGAGTGTGTGGGATGGATATTTACAGCTTTTGGGGAATGGGAGAGGAAAGAATGTTCCATAGAAACTAGAATTGTCTGTTCTGAATTTCTATCCTGTACTGACAGTGATGAATTTTGTAAACTCCTTTTACAGGATATTAGAAGGGGAGGATTTACAGACAGAAATGTCAAACGACAGAGTCTCTCAATTCATGGGAGCTGAATATCATCGGCCTTGAATCTAGAGGGAGAAATGTTTGTCCCCTTTGAATGGCTTGAAACATGGTGTGAACTGAAAAACATCGAGCCACACACTCCCGAGTGAGTGTTCCAGTGCATTCAGTGCGGAAAATGCAGGAGAGACACGAAGACACCCAGATCATGGAGAAACCGTGGAAATGTGGGGACTGTGAAAAGTCATTCCGTTCCCCATCAGTGCTGGAAATTCATCGCCGCAGTCACACCGGGGAGAGGCCGTTCAGCTGCCCCAATTGTGGGAAGGGATTCACTCGGTTATCTATCCTGCTGACCCACCAGCGAATTCACACTGGGGAGAGGCCATTCACCTGCACTGAGTGTGGGAAGGGATTCACTCAGTCATCCCACCTGCTGATACACCAGCGAGTTCACAATGGAGAGAGGCCGTTTACTTGCTCTGTGTGTGAGAAGGGATTCAGCGATTCATCCACCCTGCAGACACACCAGAGAGTTCACACCGGGGAGAGGCCATTCATCTGCTCCATGTGTGGCAAAGGATTTGCTCAGTCGTCCAATCTGTATTCGCACCAGCGAGTTCACACCGGGGAGAGGCCATTCCCCTGCTCTGTGTGTGGGAAGGGATTCACTAACTCGGCCAACCTGCTGAGACACCAGCAAGTTCATACTGGGGAGGCAACCTTCACCTGCTTTGAGTGTGGTAAAGGATTCAGTGATTCATCCAATCTGCTTTCACACCAGCGAATTCACACCGGGGAGCGGCCGTTCACCTGCTTTCTGTGTGGGAAGGGATTCACTCAGGCATCCAGCCTTCAGACGCACCAGCGAGTTCACACTGGGGAGAGACCGTTCACCTGCTCTGTGT